>NW_009194306.1:39095-43852 GCF_000690835.1 Fulmarus glacialis
GATAGCAATCTTATGAATAGCAAATAGGATTGCTTTATAATTGTAATTTTAAGGGGATTCAAGTATCAATAGGGGCTATGGGACATGAGATGGAATGGGAAACGTTGCACCATACCTGGTGACTGGGCACAGGGCAGTGACTGGAAAAATTTAAGGGTGAGCGCAATAAGAGAATGATAAGGCTCGGATTACTGAAAATACCTGCCCAAATGCTTTATCCTTGGGCAGATTACCATTCTTATTGTTGTTTTATAGTTTTGAGAAATTGAAAAAGGATTTTGTTTAACATTGAACAAAGGCAATTAAATGGAAATCTTTCTTGGCATTTTTTCTGCTGTTTATATTGAAATTATTTTATTTAAATATATACCTGAATTTAATTTTGAATTAAATATTAGTTTCAAGAAGTTGCAAAAGTTTGACATTTTTTGAGAATATTGAGTGGAGGTATTTTCTTATGTTTTTTTGCCCAAGTAGTTTCTATTGAAAAAAGTTTATCTACTCTGCTAACAATCTTAATACTTTAAGACTATTCATTTGTATTAGTAAGTTCTTATCTTTATAAAATGTTAAAATACTGCTCGGTAATTTTAAATATAGATGTCGATTTTATTTAAGTCACTTAAGAAATAACAGCTCAGTAAATAGTGTGGCAAGATTGTATTTGAGGAGAGGGAGAAGAGAGATGTAATGTGGGATCTTTGTAAAGAGAAAAGTTTCTAGAGGATGTTGGCTTTTGAATCCTATTCCTAGTTTAAGCGTAAGTGTTGAAAGGCAGCCATGTGTTCAGATATCTGTTACATGAATTGTTCTTAAGGCTAGTAATTTTTTCCATGGGTAAGGCTTCCTAGATTTCTTTTAAGCCATCTGTTGAGGAAAGAGAGCATTAGACTGTCAGACATTGTTTTCAAAGCTCAGTAAAATATTAGCTATTTAACCCTTTCATTACTTAATTTGGGAGAGGACTTTAAGTGAAGGCTATTTATTTTACGATTTTATTTTATTTTTTTACAAATGGAGAAACAGAGGAGAAATGTTGGGTAACTCACTTTGTCTATAGTAAAACTAAGACTGGAATATGGCAGTTCTGGGCTTCTGGTCTTGTAACAGTGAAAATTGCTTTTATACGTATGGGTAACATGCTGCTGTGATAATCTTGATTAAAATAAATTCTAGATGATCATTCAAGATGCTGATCTTTCCTTCCTTGAGCCAAGGAAGACAATGAATGGAAAGAATTGTTGTTTCACTCAGTGAGGTTGAGAGAGTGAGCTCTAGCTCCTGGGGTAACTGACTTCCTCTGCTACTAGACCTGTCACCGTCCCCATACAATGAGGACTTGTCTGTATTTCCTAGTAGGGTGTTTCTTTTGCATTCTTTTGTTTGCTGAAAACTCAGCCGTATTGAGATCACGTAGTGAATTCAGTTCTCAAGGCACAGGCTTGCCATTGGCTTTATAAATTACTATCAGTTATTTGTAATGATTTTGTGGTATGTCTAAAATTAAGTAAAACTTTTTAAAAGGATTTAAGCAAATTAAATGTAGAATCTTCTTTACAAGATTGGAAATAGCTACTTAGAGGAAAGAATCCTGAAGACATTGGAGAGGGCCCAACCAATAACATAATATGTGGTAAGTAGGTAGTGTATCTAGTGAACAGCTGGTGAAAGATGATTTGCCTAAGGTGGGACTGATTGTTCCTCCAGACCTTACCCTGCGAAGCAGCCCTGCTCCAGTGGAATCCCTCAGAAAGCAGGAGGAACTCCTTGCAGCTTTCCTTCTTTCGCCATTATGGGCAGCCAAATTCTCAAAACCATTGAAAAAGATGGCATTGCTTTGTTACTCTTATGGGAAGAAGAGGACACTCAGAACTCAATCTCTGGTCAGATTACTCTCTGTCTTGTTCCTGGTAGCTGGGAGAAATGCCCAGAAAGTAGTAGCTATGGTTTGCATAACTCTGGAGGTAGCATCATGGAAAGATGAAAAGAGTGTGTATTCCCCTGATCATATAAGTAATGTGACTGTGCCCTATTATGATAGTTTAGATCTAATAAAACCTAAGTAATCGCTGTCCATTCGTTTATGTGCCCTCATACAAATTATTTCTACAGGAAAACAGTAGGCACTTCATAGTAATGTCAAGAAAGAAATACAGCTTTGAGAAGGCACTAGATGTAATAATTTTAAAATCCCTTGTGACATGTATGGGAGTATATTGGATTGTTCCTTCTCCTAATAGGGTGTCTTTTCTTGAACCTAGCAGTGAATTTGAATTTACCAGTAACAGTGTGACTGAATTGTTTCTTGGGTAATCTCAGGAAAACCCTTAAACTGCAGCTGCAGTTGTAGCTTCAGCCAAATTGTGTTAGTATTTAGAAGCACAGAGAGAACAAGTTAAATACTTGACTTGTGAAAAGCCTGCCAGGTCTCTTGAGCTGTGAGGTGCAGGAAAACTAATAGCTACTGAGATTAAAACCCACCTCCCCTCCCAGGGACGGCTCCCACAACCGCAGGGATGCTAGGGTGACTTGATTCCCTTTCTGGGAGAACCTGCAAGGCAGGCTAGTAAATGATGACTTGCAGCATTTTTTATGGCCTATTGTACAAGAACAGTGTGCTGTGGATGTCCTTGGTTGTCATCAGCCATTGCAGAATGCTGTAAATCATCCTTATTTTACTTTATGAATTGTAAAAACTATCATACATTTCACAGGTGTCTCAGGACAAGATAGTAAATTTCAAGGTTTTTTCCATGAATTTATAGCAAAGTCTAGAAAATAGCTTCTTATGCAGTTGGAAAAAATAACTGTTGATATGAAGAGCAATACATTGTCTTCAGTTTGTGCATACAACTCCCTCTGACATCAAGGGCGATAGGTGGCCCACAGAGTAATTATTTAGTGGAAAATGAAGGAAAATATGAAGAAAGGTGTACTAAGAGAGACTGACTGTTGGAAGGGGTGGAAGTGAATAAAATTATTTTCCAGTGGCATTTTGTTCTTGGCTCATTGTTTACAGGAATAACACGGAAAATTACAGCTGCCATCTTCTGTCCTAGCTAATACCATGTCTTGTTTTGTTGATGGTTTCTCTTACACACTTCATGATAATGGTGCATCACTGTCCATTTGCAAGTACAATTACTTGTTTGGCATATGCAAAGAAGAAATCATCAAAGCAAATTTTATATGTTAAAGGATTTTTTTAACCTGATAAGAACAAGTGCATAAATCATCATCTTGCTCAAAATAGCTGCCAAATTCTTCTAGGGACATTCTTGGTATATACCAAAAGAGCAAATAATTTCCATGCAGAGAAGTTAAAAGTTACTCTTATGGTTGTGTGCATCTTCATTTAAAATTAATTTAGATATTTCTTATGTGTTTGAGGATGTAATCTGGCCACAATGGTAGAAAAAAGTAGCAAGTAAGATGTTATACCATGAGCATATTAGAGCATTGAAAATCTGTTTGTTGCCTTCCATTCAAATTCTGATCCTACATAATTGATAAAATTCCTGGCTTGAATTCTGTGGAACTGTTTTTTTCTGTATAGGACCAGATGCACTGTTAAATGCTCATTGACATTAACACGTTCTCATCCCTGAAATGAAAATGAACCCTGTTTCTAGCCCTCTTTACATGATCTCTTGCAATCTCTTGTTCTAAGGTTTATCACATTAAAATGCCTTTCTAGGAATCATCTGTTATTTCTGAGAGGGTTTGGACAAACAGAAATATCTGCAAAGGCTAAATATACTTTTGCATTCTACCTTGTTGTAGACAGGGGAACAAAAAGATCAAAGAAAGCAAATGTTAGCCTTATTTTCTGTGGCAACTCAAATAATTTCCCCCCCCCACCACCTTTTGTCTCTTATAGGAACCATGAGCTTTATATTTCATGCACAGTCATGGAATATAATAGCATAATTTTCATGCAAGGACATAGTGTTGCCGGGTGAAAGTAGTTAGCAGTTTGTATTACAAATATATCTTCTAATTTTCTTTCTGAAGATTATAAAGCATTCTGTAATGATTTTGAACTAAAATATCTGCATTTTCTAAATAGTTACTTACAAAAAAAAAAGTTTTGTTATGTAGTTCTCAAGCACAATCCAGATAGTCTGCAGATATTAATGAAAAAGATCCCTAAACTGCAGTGCTTCTGAGGCTTTTAAAAACTTCACTGCATAAAATTGCTGAATTTTGAGGGGTACTTCATTATGAAAGTACCAATTAAGAAAAATATACATGTCCAAAAAGTTAATAGGTTTTAAAGAGTCTAATGTATCTCCAGTACCTTCCTCTTATTAGATAATGTATCTAGCAGGTGAAGGCTGTAAGTCAACAATTCAGTTAAAAATAAAACTGCAATAGAATAGAAAAATTTTCAGACCTTTTTAGATGGCTTTTCTTCAAGTTGTATTTTATCTACCTGGCCAATGGTTTTATTCATCAGTGGAAACTACAATATTTTTTGTCTTACAATTTGTTTGCAGTTGAAAGCTTGTCTTCTCTTGCACCTGCAGACATAAAAGACACCGTGGCAAAAGGTGGACAGTTTTTTCTTTCTGAATGGAAGCTCTGTTAAAATGTACAACCCAGTTAGGGAAGATTAATCTATTAAAACAATGAAATCAGCAGATGTTAGCAGAGGAGAACCCAGAACCACATCCTTTGCTGAGGCTTCTAAAAACATGCTGTTGCATTTTCAAATGGCTTTCAGTCAAAAAGTAGCAGGGGGGAGGGGGCAGGGG
>NW_009194307.1:0-13826 GCF_000690835.1 Fulmarus glacialis
GGGGCAAAGCCGTTCCCCTCCGTTCCTTCATCGCTCCCCTCTGTGTGGCCGTGGGGTCTCTTTCTTAGGATCACCCGCTCTCGTCACTGACTATTCCTCCCCTGAAATCCCGAATAAATAGCTTCACGATCCCCCTCGCTGCGATTCCTGATCTCCAGTTAGCTGTCACTATTTTCTTCCACAGAAATCTGGCAGCGAACCAACGGAGGGAAAAAACAAACCTGCTATAATTAATGTTCTTGCTGTTCAAATATTTATATAAAGCAAGATAGAGCCGTATGCCTCCGCAATCTCTTGGATCTGTCCAACCTTCTCAGCTCTGCAGCCGATAACAACTTTAATTGATTACACGGCATTGCTGACCGCAAACTGCTAAGGCCAGCTCCTCTTCCCAGTACCGGCTCTGTGCAGACCACCTGAAAGTACTGCCTTAGATGAAGCCTACACCTACCCCACAACTCAGAGAGAAGGGAAAAAGGATGGTGCTTCTGATGGAAGAAGGATTGGGGGATATTTTTTTCCTGGGCATGGGTTTGGGTACAAGCGGAATTAGGTGCTTCGGTGTCTTACATCATAAAATGTACTAGTTCAGGCAAGGTCCTGGGGAGTTGGAGTCTGAACCAGAAGCAGCGAGGCACCCCAAGCACTTATCCCCAAGGCTGAAATCATTAAAAGTAAGACACAAGATGCTGCAAGAAGTTACAGGAGATTTGGAAGTCTGTGACCAATTCCCCTGGTTCTAAGAATATAATCACTTCTGTTACAACAGCGATGAATTCCCAACCTCTTGATGACTCCAGAGCTCCTGCCAGTTCACACTAATTTCAGCTCATTTCCCCTATAATTTTGCCTCCTGTTTATTCTGCAGAGGTCTGAACAGCACTAAGCCTTTCAGGTGAGCTGCCAAAACAACATGATGCAACACCGTATGCTTTGTTACCACCCGCTCCTGCAGCTGCTGCCACCTTCCGTGACGCTGCACCTCCGCTCCCTCGTGAGAAGGTAATTTACTGATTAGCTCCCTGGGAAGAGGCTTAACAACAGGATGTGCAACACATCTGTAAAAATTGCATCAACTGCGACGCCAAAGGAGTTTTTACTTGTGTGGTGTGCTTTGCCTTGACCATCTGTAATAGTTCTGTTATGTGAATTCATGTCTGCTGAAGAACATGAGAAGTGTACCACCCTTTAGCTCCATTATGAAAATGTTTCATTATTTTTATTACTGGTTGCTAAAATTATCACCTTCTTATGAAAGACGTTTTCTTTTGCGTACATATCCATGACCACATTGGTCACATCGCTTCTGCTTGTCCTTTAAAGCAAGTGCTGTGGAAGCGCGAGCTGGCATCTATTCCATCACCTGCAGGACCGTTTGCAGAGCTCCAGCCTCTGGCCAGACGTTGCCCCAAGCTCCACTCAATACAATTCCACCACCGAGGCTTCTCAGTCCAAATTGTGACTGTATCGACCAACATCCCAACCTGAAGTTAGTGAAGGAACCAATGCCAGCATTTATTTGTCCTCTTCAGCATTTTTATATGGTGCTCATCAGGTAAGAGCAAATGCAGTTTATTACCGAAGTGAAAAGCCTCTAGCAGCCCTACCACCCAGTGCTAGCGAAAGCTGCTGTTAACCAGGGATCACTCTGCCACAGCACAAAAAAAACCCCCAACAACCCCACTTACAGAGCACTAAGTGCTTCTGCAACTGATTGGTATAGATCTGATGTCATGGTCAGTTAAAATAACTTCAGAAGCATTGGTTGAAAGACATTATATAGGTGTCAGATGCTATTTGGTCTCTAGGATGTAACAAAAGTCTTTTCGTTTCACTTTACTGATGGGGAAAATGCAAGCTGAGTAATTTAGCAGGGCGGCCACAAGCCAAAGCTGGGTATAGAGTACAGTTGTCCTGAATTAGTGCCCTTCAGACCACAAGGCAAATGTTTCCTGACAGACAGCAAACGGTGGCAGGGGAGAAAAGGAACAGAATGGAACGATTTTATTTCCAGTATCCCTCCTTTCCTACAGAAACGCAGTCAGTGACAAAAGCCACTATCAGTCCAGGCATCTCCCACATTAGCTACGTCCCTGCAGGAACCACATACTATGAGCAGAAAGGGGCTCCCAAAGTTAACAAGGACACAAAAGCCAAGAGAGCAAAGCCACCTTTCCACAAGAGATGAGTGCACTATGCAGAAGTGCCAGGCTCATCTAAAAAGAGAAGCAAGAACATGTATGCTGGTGATGGGACACTCCCATAGCTCCTAGCCTGAGGAATTGCGTAAATGGGAGGAAAGCATCGATCGCTGCATGGGATCCCTGGCAGCCTGTCAAACTGAGAAGCAAAGAGGAAAAAAAAACAAAAAACAATGGATACGTTTTTATTTCCTTATGTTCTACAAGGCGAGTTGTTGATTTAAAATGACTGACTCGTTGTGCAACTCAAACGCGTCCAAGCCTACCTCCCTTCTTCCTCCCTGTCCCGCACGCACCAGCATGTGTTTGTTGGCTCCCTCCTGCCCAGGAGGCCAGGCCACCTTCTCAGGGGATTGCTCCAGGAGGCAGACGGGACTTGTGGCTCCTGGTCATATGGATACTTTGGCGAGCAGCTTGCTGAGCCCTGTAAGTTGCCCAGCCTGATCTTATCTGATCCAAGTCTACATGTACAGCCTAATTCTTCCACAATGTCACATTTTTCCATTTCTGACGATATCTAATCGCATGGAAAGAAAGATGGCTGGACTGAAACACCCGTGCAATGCATTGCTTCAGCTTCTGAAATAATCACGGGGAAAAGCAGAGTTCTCTTTACAACAACTCCCCAATGCAGAGGGAAATAACCAGAAACATTCGTTCCTCTTTGCAGGGAGGTGGTGGTGACCGGGGGGCAGGGAGGGAAAAGAGTTGAAACAATCTGCCAGCAGCACAAACTTTGTTCGCACTCCAATTCTGGCTCAGATGGGAAGCAGCCAGCAGAAAAAAAAAACCCTTAAGAAACAAGGAAGCTGTTCTCATGCTTGTAGTGACTTCTGAAACAGCACCCCCCGCCCCCTGAAACGCTGGGATGAACGCAGGGAATAAGGCAATGCTTTTTGACAAGACTTTTGCAAAGTATTCTATGCAAAATCTCCGACTCAAACAGTTTGTAAGGTCCTGCAGATATCATGCAAGGGGGCTCTATGGGGAAGAACAAATTGGCATAAAAAATGGACACACTGGACAAAAGCCTTTCAAGCCTGAAGTCCCAAACAATGAAAGGTCTGTTTTATTAATCTGCTGCAAATTATGAGTGCCGCATACACTGTACGAGGCTTCCAGACTGGTGCCAGAGGAGTTAAAAAAAAAGAGAAAAGGAAAGAAAAGTCTACCAGGACCATGAGCCGTGTGTTTGCAAAGCCAGCCTCTGCGTTCTGGAGCTGTCAGGACTCCAGCAGCAGGCGAGAAAAGCCGGCAGAGGGCTCGCCCGAGCCAGGCTGCAGAACAACAGGGAAATGCTGCATGAATTCACAGGCAAGGTAGTGAAGATGCAATAAACTGTATTTCCTTCCTTCCCTGACACTATTAGCAGCTCAGAGCCTAAGTGTTGCAAAACAGTTAAACCACAACGCTCCTTGCCCGCTTGCCGTGCCCCCAGGCACTGCGCCGGCACCCTTCTGCACCAGCTCCTCTACCGGTGCACGCTGTCGGGTGCAAAACCTCCCCAAGACGGCTGCACGCCTTGGACAGCATGTGGCCTTGTGGCCCAGGCCAAGGACTTGGATTTCCCCAGGATGAGCTCAATCTCCCAGTTTTCAGCAGTTAGGACATTATTCTGAACACATCCCTCGCTACTCCCGCTTCTAACCACTAAAGCGGGATAACGACCCCTTACTCAGGGTGTGTGGATCAACTGGGCCACAGCTGAGGCCACAGCTTCCCCACACACTCACTGAAAGGCAGGAAGGTTTTTTCTTTAAGAATCTTACCATTGGAACTCGGAAACGTTCACAGGAGCATTTTAATTATACTTTATTTACAAAAAAGTGCTTAACAGCCCTCCCCCCAATTTCACGTTTTTCAGAGTGATAGATACAGGTCAAACACTGACAGATTGTCAATGCTGCTTCAGGTAAAAAAAATTTACACCTTAAACAGAGGCTTTGGTGGCAGTGGATTTGGGGGTTTTCTGTTTTTTAAGTCAAGGCCAAGAAATTTGTAAACCAACATGACATTCTCCGAAAGCGGATGCAACTAAAGGTTCAACCCCCAAGCAGTAGCCCAGTGCTAGAACACAATCTGAATGGGACAAAAAACCTAGGAACCAACTAAATAAAGTCAGTTATTAGGAATGATGTTTAATCATTCAAAGGCCTCTCTGTAAAATTTTTTTTCAAGGTGTGTTTTGTGACATTTATGTAGTTTCCGAAGCCTTCTACATTCTTATGAATACTTGTCAAAAAAGACTGTCAGGCAGTCTCTATTTAGAGAGCTAAAAGAGACACTGTCAAACTGACGTTGTTCAACGCAATTTGGAAACCAAAGGCCCATCCTGGGCACCCCGCAGCTGCTCTGCAATGTGCCTCTCCTCTCTGCAGAGGAGAGCTGCGATGGGATGGGACGGGACGGGATGGGACAGCCGTGCTGGCCGGGCCCAGGCGCGGCTCAAACCACTGCCCACCCAGCTGCTGCAGAGCTCAAGCCCAGAAAACCCTGTGGGCTCGCAGTTAATTAGAAGCATACTGCTAGGACACATATCAAATGCAAAGCTGATACAAAGTCTGAGATCATCACACTGAAGTGTTTTAGTATCCAGAGAGAGTTGAATCAATTAGAATACTTCTCTCATAAACCTTGTCCTTACTGGCATTCTCTGGGCTTGAGATTAGCCCATAAAATAAAGGGGAAAAATCTCTTCAAATGTCAAGTCTTAATGTAGTCTGTACATTGCTGACACGCACAAAGGAGAACTTGTTTTTCCTAATTTCAGGCGCAGTTTCAAAGTTGAGCTATATCCTTAAAATCAGCGCCACGGTGCTTCATGAACACGCACACCCATCCTCCCCAAGATGGAAGTGAGTGATATGCTGCACAGAGAACAGACCAGAAAGCCAGAAACATTGCATATCAATACAGTAAGTTATATAGGTATCCTACTGTTCATTATTCCTTTGCCAAGGTGCCCTCTTTCCTCTATGTCAAGTTTACTGCTGATGCCATTGAGAAGCGTTGATGTTTAGATATACCAGATATACCAGTTGACTAAAATATCCAGGTTAGACATGTAAGAATTAATATTTATATGTCTTAAGTGGGACCACGTTCTGAACACCAGCAAAACAAGCTCATACATGCCGACTTCATGTCAACACGGTGCCTTGCAGAGAGGCACCCACGGCTCAGAGGAAGTCAGACAGACACTTTGATGTGGCTCTCCACAAGAAGTAACTAGCACATCTCCTCAGCAGAGCCAATTAGACCAACAAAGGACCTCTTTAATTTAGTAATGCTGCTTCCAGGGCTCAAGACAGTTCACCTGAAAGGCTGTGCACATACAGCCCTGAATGTTCGGGGCCAGGGTTCACTGAGCAGAAGTAGGACTGGCTGGCAAACAATCTCCTGTAAATTATACAGGTGTCTGAAGCAAGACAGGATATTCAGCTCAACGCCACTGTGACGCTTCTCAGTTTCCTTCCGCATCTCCAAGCTCAGCAACCAGCACCCCAGCTATTCACCCAGAAACTAGAGAAAAGGAGGCACTCACCTGCTTTCATTATCCAGAAACACAGAACTACTGCTTTTCCCGAGGGCTTCACTAATGGGAGAGAGGCAGAAGGGGGAAGAGAAGGCATCAGAATCAGAGTCAAAAGTACTGTCCCTGCTCACGTCATCAGCAGACAGCTCCAGGGAGCCCTCGTCCTCCCCCGGCTCTGGTCTGCAGTCCAGACCTTCCTCCGTCCCCTCCACCGACAGCTCCGACCTGTTCTGCTCCTCCTGAGAACTGATTGTCGATAGGATTCCTGAGTCACTGCGGGCAGGCTGGGGGGACCGGCGGGTGCCGTCTGCCGTGGGGCAGCACTGGGAGAGCTTCTCCCCTTCCGAAGAGGGGGAGCTGATGTAAGCCACATCTTTCACAAGCTGTGACACAGTTAGGACGTCTTCTCCTTTCAGGATCACTGCCCCTCTCTGCTCGGTGGGGGAAGCCTGCCGGACAGTGCCGAAACCCTGAGTGTGGCGGCCGCGTTTGCGGGGAGCTTTACGGACAGGGGAGCTCTCAGGAGTGATATAGCGCAGGGCTTCTTCATCCTGCCTCTGAATGCGGGAGTTTGGCACCCAGGCAAGGATAAGCGTGGTTCCGAGTAGCTCATCCTTCTCCATGTACAAGCACAAATAGCCTTCGAGAGAGCAAAGGAGCAACCAGTTATGACACAGATTTATTCTAAGGAAACTGCATAAGCCTGAAATTTGCCCTCTCCCGTCTCCCCCCACTTCACTACCATTACACATGGGCAAAATGAACCCTTTTATTTAACAGGAGAGAATTCTGCCAAATGAATTGTGGAGTGCTCAACCTTATTCAGTATTTACAAATAATTTCAAGTCTGCATATGGCTTTTGAATAGTCTAAATTCCCTCTGGCCTAAGTGGACATAGAAATGACATGCAATTACTTCAACTTCCTGGACAGATTACTAATCAAGAGTAAATTGTGAAATATGTTGCCACATGAAAAACTTCTACTGTTTGTTAGTTAAACAATTTCAAGTGCCAGCTAAACATTTCTTTCTCAAGAATATTTACCTTACTGTAGCTAAAGGGCTACAATTTTCATGGAAAGCCAACAGAAAAAAAAAGTGTCACACAGACAAAAATGGAAGCGTGGGTCAATGTTCACAGAATAATTAGTTTTGTGAAGCTAAGCCAGTAGCCACGGCTATCTTTGATGAAAACATGAAAGAGCGCAGTAACATATGAGAATAAAGGCACAGGGCAGTATTTATCTTCATTTACTCCAGTGCGTGCAGCCGCAATCAGGTTTTCTTTCTTTCCCCTTTACCAATGGTTGTTGAGGCCACTCTAGCAATGACAGTTACAAGACGATACTTGGCTTTCCTGAACAATGCACATATTTCAAAGAGCAACAGAAGTTACTGTCCTCAAATGACAACTGTCCATCGTCTGGCAATACAAAAGGACTTACTAAAACAGGTAAATCCATGCTAGACCAGAAGAAAAAGGAGAAATATAATAAATTTTCCTACTAAAAGAAGAGCTGATGGATCAGCTTGTGGATGGCTTTCCTTAGTCTTCCATAAGACTGCCTTGCCCTGTCCCCCCCGGTACCTCTTCATTCTGTAGGGCCCAAGATGTAGAATTTGATACAAACACACACCCCAGGAGAGAGAAAAAGAGTGAGTGAGCAGTGCCTGCAACACCCTATCACCTGGATGATGCTCCCCGATGCCTTGTAGCAGCTCAGGTGGATGGACGCAGACATTGTTCTTAGAGTAGATAATCTCCCCATCAAGTATGGAAGATGAACTGCTGCCACCACCAGGATTCAAGGTCAGGAGGTCGGAAGCTTTTGAAGAGGCACGTCGGAGGAGTCGCCCCAGAGACATCGCCAAGGAAATGTTTCCATTATCTGTCAGCTTTAATCAGGAGCTAAATTCAGAAGATCTGCCAAGAAGGAGGAAAAATAGTGTTAAAATAAATATTACAACAGCACAACACATGCCTACCACTGTCTGAGAAGGAGGAGTCTCCCATCAACGGCTGCATCATCCTACAACTCAAGCAAGAGCCTCCAAATGCTCTGGATCTCTAACATCACCTCTATGTTTTAAAGATGCCGAACTACAGAATCCTGGGATGTTTTTCTCTGCAACGAAGAAATATGAAGACAGCAAAAAACCACATTTCAATAGTGGGGAGGAAACAGAAAAGTAATGCTTGTCACTGGAAATTGCCCATTAAGGGAATAGCTCAGCGATGCAGAGCTGCCCGATGTATCACTGTCCTGGGGATGTCAAAGAGAGTCAGAGTAGACTCTGGAGGATTCCTTCAGCACAGAAAAACTGCTGAGACCATGACATTAAACAAGGACCTGCTGCTTCATCCACAGTAACCACTGATCTCCAGAAAAACATTAATCAAAACAAGTTCATCTTGTGCTTGACAATTTTTGGCATAGAGGTTTTTGGGTTGGGATTTTTTTTTTTTTTTGAGCAGTGATAGTTAAATAGAGCTTTTTCAGAGATAAGTGGCAAGAGAGCCATATTCAACAGCGTTTGCTCCAATAGCAGCGTATGGCACACCAATTCAAGGCAAACATTTCTTCTATCAATAGGTAGCTTTAGCTAACTGTGGAGTATGATCCCCAGCTAATCACCAGGTAAGCTCTGTACTCAAATGAGATGTGCTCCTCAGCGGGGCTGTTGATGAGGAGCTCTACAGTCAATCCAGAGGGGTCACCCAAGCTATAAACTATTTAGCAGACAGATCAGGAAGAAGACCTGATGTGTTGAAACAGCAGGTGGGTCTTGCACGAAGCAATCCCACAGATAGCCCAACACAACTCAACGCAGAGCAGGCTCTACCTGCTGCTGCCATCCCTAGCTGGGAAGCAGACCATCAGCGGCACGGCGGTTTCTGTTCTGCCGAAAGTACACAAGGAGAGGAAACATCTACTTTTGTTCCTTTGTGTTTACACAGCCTTACTTGCTCAGGAACAGGCCAGTCCGACCTAGCACACACCACACATCGCCACGGTGCCAGGTCCAGGGGCGGCACGTGGAGAGATCAGCTCAGTGCGTTCCTCGTGACAAGTCCCACTCCACGTTCTGCAGAGCACACAACAGGGGTAGCCAGAAATAAAAAGAAAAGCAGACAGGCCCTGACTTGTACTATCAGGGAAACTGTATGCAGGAAACATTTAGGGGCCTAAAGCAAGCCCCTAACATTGAATAGCTCTGATTTCTTTAAACACGGTTTTAATGGTATGTCCAGACAAAGGAGGAAGCGAGAAGGCAGAGAGGGCAAACAGAAACTAGCAGTTCCCAAAGAGCCAAGTGAAAGCTGCAGGGAAGGAAAATAGCTGTCCTGATTCTGACAGATTTGTACATACAGAAGATTGCAAATGAGACTGCCAAGTAGTTGACAGAGCCTTTGTTAAAGGACAAAGTATTGGTTTAACTGGCAATCGCTAGATTTGTCAGCTTGAATCACAGCATAAGCAGTTTCTGCATTTCAGGCTTTGCTGGAACTTGATGGAGAAGCCTCAACCCTGCTATGTACTGTGCCCGGGAAGTGTTCAGGATAAGAGAATTACTTTGGAAGTCCTTTGCACCCATGTCTCCTTCTAGCACCAAACACAACATGCATCTTCAGGTCTCAGCCCAAAAAACCTAACACCAACGGAGCCATGTGCTTGTTCTTGTCCAGATTGTCAAAAACCACAGTACTGTTTCAGGCTCTATATTGTACCTCAGAGAAAGTAATTTGCCTCAATCATATTTAAAGAGCAAGTCACCTTTCCTCTCATTGCACCCTGCAAGAATACAGACGGTAAACTCTGCCGCAATTCCTCCTTCCCACCACTAAGTTACAACACACCATTTCAACACAGCGTTGAGGGAGTCCGAAGCAGTGATGTGGAGCAACCTGTACGGCATCAAGGCCCTCAGCCTCCAGCACACCTGAAGAGGGTCATCTGTTACCACAACCTTTTGTAGGCAGCACGGCCTGCTCAGCTATGCCCCGCTGCTGTCAAGGCTGAAACCAGCCTGGATATCCAGACCTTTAGCTATGTCAGCTATTTCATCAGAACTCTAAAAGCACAAAACCTGCATAAGCAAAGGAGGAAGCTGGTATCAGGTGGCTGCAGCTGTTGACCAGGGAATGCTTCCTCAGAAAACACGAGTGAGCTTTTCCTACTAAGGACAGCAGATGGAATGCACGTATGAAACAAGAGCTTGTGCGATGTCCTACTGCAGCTCTCCAGGGGCTCTCAGGAATGCAGGCAGAGGTGCAGGACTCCTCTGCCAACAGCGGCAACATTTAATTAGCTTTTACCTAGCAGAGAAAGAACAAAGCAACAGGTAAAAGATCAAAAGCTGCTCCCTGGAAAGCAGGAGCAATTTAAAGGGAAATACCACTTTGATCCTGCAGAACACCTGTTGCTTCAGCACTGCCTCGATGTGCAGGTGGACGGCGCTGCAGGTACGCACATGCCCACGCAGGTTGGGAAGAGGAAACAACAACAAAAAAAGACATGAGGTGAAGAATAGAAATTTAGTCTGTTGCATTTGTCTTGCAGAAGAGCTATGCATCAGAAATCAGAGACCACTAACAATGCTGCAAACAAACAGCCAGATATACTGGGATATTTAAATATCATCAGCAAGTCTCAAATTAATCCTTTCACCGTTGCCACAGGCTAGGGAATACTGTGTAGCTTTGGTTGCAGCATTAAAGAAAAACCGATGCAAGTCACTGGACAGTGTCAGGGAGAGTGACAAGAGTCATCTGGAAAGAGATTGCCAAGGGAAGATTAAAGAAAGGGGAATGCAATTCATACATGTGAATTGTCACTGCCAAAAAAAGGAAGAGCTGTCTACGGAGGACAGGAGAAGTAGTAGGGCAATTGAACTGTGGCAAGGAATATCTAGTTTAGTCATTCTAACAGCAGGGATAATGGTGTACCAGGATAGGGCAACCTGAAGAGGCCATTTCCATTGCTGGGGGGTTTCAAAGACAGCCACAGAAATAGATAGGCATTTGGTCCCTGCTAGGGCCAGGTGATGGACTAGACCTCTGAAGGTCATCTATTCTACTCGTACAACCCCAAAAGTCTCTGAAACACAGCTTGTGAATGTGCTGCTCCTTCCCAGAAGACAGGAGTTCATATAACACAAACCAGCAAGTAACAAAAAGACCGAATCTGCAGGGTTTGCTCTATTCTCAGCCCTTTTCTGTGTGGGACGTCGTCTGCACACACAGCCCGTGGGGCCTGGGCTGTAAGGAGAAGCAGGTATTGCTGCTGCCTCTTGCAGGAGCTTGTGTAGGCAGGCAGGAACTGTCCTACAGCTAAGTCAGCATTAAATTAGCACCATTCAAAAAAATGTATTTTTCATATTAATTTTCTATTTATCCCCTGATCTGAAGGGATTCTTTTCAATGTGGCAGAAACAACCCAGCTCTCTAGAAGCTGCAGCACTGAATTAGCTGATAAGCTCTTGCGAGTGCCAATATTTATTAAGCATACATACATTTTCTTCTCCCACACATCAACTGTCGCCACTAAAAATCTTTGCTACAGCTACCGAGTCTGTTCGCGCAGCCCCTGGCTGCTCTCCCAGTCAATGCCAGCACTTCTCAGCTACACGAGATCTCACAAGCGTGCTGGGAAGCCAGCTCCTGAAATCACCCCAGGAGCCTCTTCCCAAGAGCCTGACCAGTTCCAGCCAGCAGCATCTCAAATAACACTGGCTGCTCGTCTCCCTTAGAAATGCCCTTTCCCTTCTCACAAACCGATCAACAACAAAATCCTGTTTGGCTTGGCAGATCGCACCCTCACCTTGGCAGACGCTGCTGGACCAAATGTTGCTGCCTCCGGTTGCACAAGATTCCTGTATTCTGGCAAAGGAGGGCAATGCAGGGCTCCTGCATGGGTTGACACAGGCTCCAGCCCATCGCTCCTGGTCTGTGCAGCACCAGAGCAGTTCATGAGCACACAAGGCAACCAGGCTTCCCTCACAAATAAATTTAGCCTATAGAGGCACATGACAGCCTGCGCTTTGGGGTCGACTCAGCCGACAAGTCACACTGCTGAGCACTTTGTGCCTGGCAGCGGGCCTTGCGGCTCCAAGGGCAAATTTGCTGTGCAAGAGTTTAATAGCTTTACAAGCAAAATAAGCAAAGCTACAGGGCTCTTGCAGCGAAACATGAGACCTACAGCATGTCTGGGCACAGAGGAGAAACAAGAGCTGTCAAACATCGGCACCAAATTTAAGCGTGAAATGCCTTAAGTAAGAAAAACGCAACAGGCTTTTTTTCTTTTTTTGCCCTTAGTGACTTAAATTTGATTTTACTTATTTAAGGAGTACAGGGTCACTGCACCGGGGAGGTCTCAAACACTGCAGAAGTTCCTGCCTCTTCCTCCCCTTAGGAAAAGCAAATGCAGGGTTTGCATCTCTCTAGCTCAAGCACAGGTTACAGCGCGCTAGAAGGCAGAGCGACCGGAGACCGAGTACGGGAGCCTGGGAGTCAGGACTCACAGCTTCTTTCTAGGCCTCTGACTGGATTTTCTGTGCAACTCTCGGCTAGTCACTCACTTGATCTATACTTCTCTATGTATACATGACAGCCCTTGTAACAACCTTCTCTTTGTATTGCAATACCTCTACATTATGGGGAAGGAAAAAAAAAAAAGCTTTCAAAACTACTAGCTATTAGCTGGAGCTATTTAAGATGACCTAGCCAAATCAAGGAAAAAAGTTTACCACAGGGAGCCATTCTGAAGTCATCACATTTCATGGGGAGAATTATGTAGGTCACCAAAAAGTCTTTCATCCCTGACCTGCTGGTGCAGCAGTGGCACGCAGAGTACAGCGTAAAGGAAAAGTAACAGCAGTCACCAGCGAAGGCTGAAAACCTGACACTCGCACAACTCCAATTGCAGTCACTTCAGTGGAACAGATTTCACTCAGATGCATCTCAGCTGAGAAGGTAAAAAAGGGACAGCAGACTACATCCTGCAAGTTTGTGACTCAGAGATAAAAAGGGAAATGAAATGCTATCATGGCCTGCCTGCTGCTCCCAGCCACACCTGCTTAGGCATAAAAAAGCAAACAAAAAGCTTACCACCCCTCAAACCACAACACACGCTTTAGCGCTGAGAAATTATTTGTGCCATATGTCCCTCCACCACAAGATTAAACGTCATATCATATTACTTAACTGCAGTGCCTGTGCAGGAGGTAACACTTTTATGGCTTTTTATTTCCAACGTCCTGTAGCCGTGGCCTGATAACGCTCACAGTACTAGATCCCTAAATATCAGCAGCTAAAAAATCCCAGGAACCTGGTTTCATGGCTGAATTGACGAACTGATTACAAAGTCTTTTCTTAATACGACAGACATCAGACCAGGCGTCTCTGCCACTCTGATGCTTCAAAATAGTCCCCTTCTCACCCTGCCACAGGCAGGACCATACCTCCCTCACTTCTTGCCTGCTGGACAGAGAAAGCAACGCTCTGCCGCATCCCGGCTCTCCAGCTTTACGCCAACCACACAGTGAGACGTAGAGAATAAACCCAGATATTCAGCAAATCCAACGGAGGGTCAGAGAAGCAGCTTTCAGAGACTTCTCTGCTTTTAGCAAAGTTATCACCAGAACAAGAACAAGATCCTCTAAGCCTACACACCTAAAGGAGGCTTCTACAAAAGAAGCAGCAAGCCCGAGATCTTTACCCTGAGCTGTCCTGGTCTTAACTTTTCTACTATTTTCTCTTAAAAGATCTTTCATTTTCATTACTTCCTATTCAGAGTGGCAACTAAGAACATAAGACAAGCTACCAGCCCAAGAACAGAAGAGACGGGCAGACCTCCGAGAGGAAGAAGCAGAGTTGTTTTACAGAGTGTCAGCAACACAGTGAGCAATATATCAACCCGTAATCCCTGCCCTGGAGCACCTGAAGGCCATACATCAAATAATCGCCAAGGATCCAGACCATCCATCTTCACATCTCCGCTGATAACAGAACTCAGCAAACGAGGAGGTAGATACTGGAGTAATTTGAGAGAAGACCACCTCCCCAAAAGTAAGGGAATCATAAAAGCAC
>NW_009194308.1:0-4481 GCF_000690835.1 Fulmarus glacialis
ACCTTAATGATTCTATAATTCTATGATTCAGTGACTCTATGAAAACAAGACTGTTCACACTTGTCCATGTGCACATCTTCTCTGGGTCTTGTGATAGGATATATTTTAATAGCTAAAAAAATAATTTATTTCTAATCACTGGCATTCCTCATATCTGTAAAACATCACTCAAGATTAATAACCCTGGTAGTGTTTTTATATTAACCTCTCCAAGGAAATGACATTTTTTTATAGGTCTTATATCTATATTTTTCTCCAGAAACATTGCTAGTTTTAATTAATAATAATGAAAAAGGAAAAGGATAAAATCCTTGCTTGAAAGAGAAAGCATTATAAAGTTAATGGTCTTTTAAAAATTATTGGTCATTTTCTTACAAGACACAGAAGAAATATATTTCAATAACATTTGTGGTTGAACTGCTTGGGTTTTGGTATTTTTGTCAGCATATTGTTTATATTTCTTCAGAGCATCAAAATAATTTACAGCCGCTTCTGTATCTCCATGTTTGTGTACGCACATGCGTTGTGATTTTATGTATGTAATTTTGTATGTGTGTGTGTAGTCAACTTTCTTACAGCTTTACAAAACTGTAGTCAATATTCTTACAGTTACAATTTTTCAGCCAAATGGAACTCACAGGTGAGACAATCATAACCAAGCAATGGTTACTGAAGGCTACCTTCTTCAAATATAATTAAAATTACTGATGACATACTAATCTCACACATCTCCATATCTTCAAGTGTCAGCTCTGCTCTGTATCCTAGGTGGTGTGGCTGCTCATTTATGTTGATATTGTGGATTATAGCCTCTCTTCAAAGCTTTATAGGCAGAGTGTGGCTAAAGGGCACTTGGTTGCGTGAGAACATATAATGGTATATGATGTGTACATTTGCTCAAATTAGGAGTTATCTTGCTTTCAGGGCATCTTATAAACTGATGCTAGCCATAAAGAGAATTATGTACAACTTGCAGCAACACCCATGAAAAGAAAAATATCTTTAAGAATGTTCAAGCACTCGGAAAAAAAGAAACAGTAGGATTAAGGTCAACTGAACCTTTCTCCTTAGTGCCTGGATATGAGGTGGGAAATGGCTAGCGCAGATGAAAGGTGTTTGATTTAGTACCTTGCACCAGACCATTCACAGCAACCAGAAATGTTGTTTCAATGGAAAATCGTGCTCAGTTCCACCTACAGGTGTGGTTGTATATACTTTTTTTTTTGTATATACTGTGTGTAGGGTCTGCAGGCTGGACGTAGACTTCAGCTTCAGAGGGCAGGATATGGCTGCAAACAAATCTTTACTGACTATACTTGATTTTTCAGGACAAGGACAGCCGAAAGTGATACTCCTGACTCTGACAATCCTTGAGTAAGATATCAAGTCCTTACCAGAAAGCATGGATGTTCCCTAGCTTCTTAGTGAAATTATTGTGTTTTTTCTTATTTTTTAATAAGGAAAAAACAAATGTGTACCCTCATCCCCTTTGCTCTCCCTCACGTCAACCAAGAACCATGTAAAATGAAGCATTTCAAGGTAAAATCTTCCTGTAGCAAATGCCATCTGTGGGAAACTTTAATCCAAATGAGTACTTTTTGGTAACATTAGAAGCAGCAGAAAACAACATATTTTAACAGAAAAATGTCAAGTAAACTAAAATAAAGGCAAAGTGACAGCTCAACCTATATTTGCAATCATCCAAAGAAAAAGGGACTCCCACACAGTTGTGTGTCATGGAGTCCATTAGAAGAGTGTTTAGTGAACAATGTATCAAATTAAGCTTGGATGTGGGAGCCCAGGGTAATTGCAACAGTAATAATGTATATAAATAACAGCTCACAAGGTAAGAAAAATCAGCTGAAAGCTCAGCTAAGTTTGAATCAGACACCTTCCTTTGGGTGGAAGTCAATTTACTGTACTGGTAAAGTTTCAGCTCTGTAGTTCTGAGTTTAATGGAATGGGTGTGCTGCTTGCTAGCAAATGAGAAAAGTTACTTGTCTTTTCCTGACCATATGATATAAGTTAGAGAAGGAGTGATCAACCTTCTTCATGAAGAGCTTCATTCCAACATTCTTCAGAAGACAACAGCCACACAAAGCAGCTTGCATACCACTAGGAGCCCCGGCAAGGGGAACTGTGGGAATAGTTCACAGAGCTCCCCTGGATCCCACTGCCTTGTTGAAAAAGAAGCTGGTGTGCAGCTGACCCCTCGCTGCTCTGTACTGCAACAGCTCCTCTGACTTGCCTCTCCTGTTCTGAGAAATATGGATATCACGGCAACATTTTTGCCAGTCATTTGACCTGATTTGGAAGAAATAACTAAACAGTTCAGACACATCTGGCTTAGGAGTCATTGGTTGGACTGTTGGACTCTCTCCGTTTGACTGCAGGGATAATTTACTTGTGTTCTGCTGGGAAACTTGCAAGAAAAAATTATGTGGGGATCAAATTCTGGAGTCCTCATTTTACTAAAATACACACAAAGAGAGCTTGTGGTTTCTTTCTATTATTTTCAGTGCTAAATTTTGTATTCTGAGAGTATAAGCCTCAAATAATAACGGAAAAAATATTAGCTTTTAAAATACATAAATGTAAAATGACTGTAATTTAAACCATTTCAGATACATTCCAGGTTCTCCAAGGTAAATTCTGGCTGTGCAGGTAGGATAAAGTAGGTGCTTATTCTCAAGCATGATATAGATCTCTAAGTCAAGACAGTCCTCCTAGATGGAAATATAATCGTGAGGCACTTAGTTGCATCATCCAATGTGAGGCTGCTATACAGTGTTGTTGATTTGTACAAGCTTTAAAACCACTTCAGAGACCAATCGGGTCCTTTTCCTGCCTTTCCAGCCTTTGCCTCTCTTCCTGTACTCTTTCCACAGTGCATCAAGACAGCCATTCTCCTAATTATTTTCCTTCTTTTAAAGAATTTGTAATCTTTATGAAATGCACGCACCCCTCATGTTTTTACACTTCTTTTATCATTATGATGGCAGAGGAGCAATTCCCATTTCAATAATTAATGAACAGAACCAACACCACAGCCTAAGACTAGGAGATTTAGCGACTTCATCCCTCCAGGAAATGAATCAGCTTGATTTGTTTACTGAATCTCTATAATGTTCTTGTGGTACCTAAAATCAAAAGGCAAAGGCAGCAGGGAACCTTTATTGATGCGTGTGTATACATATATATTTTTTCACACAGAAAAATGCACAAGGCAAAAGTGAAGGGCTTTACTTTTAATGTCTCAGAGCACTGATTATTCTAGCATGCTGAATAATTTGAGTGAATTTGCTTTTTAGTTCCACTCTGGGACTTGGAGGAAGGTGAGATATTAATATCTTATGTAGTTCAAGTCTAACACCGATTAAGCAGGACAACTCACCTCTCTCCCCACATCATTTCCTCCCTGCACTTGAAAATTACCAAGTCTCTGTTGGTGCCTCACAGGTTGTAGACAGGGCCAGCCATTAAGGGGACATTGGCACTTTATATAGTTCATCCTCTGGCAATGAGGGTGTGAAAATTCTTGACTTAGTGATTTCAAACAGAAGAAATCAACTGAGTTGTAAATCTTGGGGGTGGAGGTGGGGGGGCGCTTCTGCTAATCATTGCCTTGAAAGAATTCTCATTATAGCACATCTGACAAAGGTGTCAGAGGCTTCTAATAAATTCATACTTTGGCTATAAATCTGAGCATACAGCCATAGGACAGCTTTTTCTATTCACTGGTGATAGATCTAGAATAAAGTTACAAGAGACACTGAGAAGAAGCAGAGACGCTGTCAAAATACAGTAACCTCAGTACTGTAGATCCTTTTAATTTAAAGCACGCGTTTTTTAAAAACAACTTCTGTTCTTTGATATCAGAAACAACTCTAGAGCAATGGAGACAAATGTGCAGAAGTGATGGAAAACATTACAGAATGACATCACAAATTGATGAAGTTCTGTGTTTAGAATAAATTGTGAATTTTGCCCAGCCTACTTTTTGAAAATCATGAAGTAAAGAGTTTTTCACTAGGTGTCTCCTGTGAAATGTATTTGAAACTGCCATACACAGTTGAGCTAATGGCCAACCATCTTTTGCAAGTATGATACTGGTGGACAAGATTACTGAATAAGAGGGTGCTGAGAGTTTGCCTTTTCTGGACAGGTAAAACTTTTAGATCTTGTAACACACTTTTCTTGTGCAGAGGCAAAACCATCCTAAATTCAAGAAGGATCACTGTAATTGGAAAGGTGCATTTCAGAGTGCGACCAGTGCAAAGCAAGAGTTCTGTACCATCTTGCTACATATATAAAATGTGAGGGAGGAAGAACAGTGTTAGGGTTAAGATTTAATTTTAAAAAGGAGAGTTAAAGTGTTGTCGTGGTTTAACCTGGCAGGCAGCCAAACCCCACGCAGCTGCTCGCACCCTCCCCCCTCACCCCCAGTGGGAAAGGGAGAGAATTGGAAGGGTAAGAGTGAG
>NW_009194309.1:0-11754 GCF_000690835.1 Fulmarus glacialis
CTCTGAGCAACCTGGTCTAGTTGAAGATTACTGCAGGGAAGTTGGACTAGATGACCTTTAAAGGTCCCTTCCAACCCAAACCATTCTATGATTCTATAATTCTATGAAAACAGGATTCAAAAACGAAAAACTTCGTGGGACCTCTGAATATCATGATGATGATAAAAAGATTCCAAAGACAGGTAAGAAATGTTACATCATTGGACATTCTGAATGTATGAAAAATGTATCCCTTCTTTATATTCACTAAAACATTCATCTGTAAGCAAATCTTTTAAGACAGTAAGTTCTAAAAAAGCAAATGAAGGATTTTTTAATTAATTGACAATATATTCTGAAGTTCACTTTGAATTCAGAATAAACCTGTTTCAGACTGGCTTTCGTTTAAATGCTATCACATAGTTTGATAAATATTGTATTCAGATGTTACCTTTGAAAGCTTTAAGCAGTTATTTTACCTGTATGTTGTTTCAGAAATTTTTTATCATGATGCAGAATATCACAGAGCAGTTATGTCCGCAGTACTAATCCTTATGACCTGTTCAAGAGTCACTTTGGCTGTCATTGTATCATTGTATTGTTAACCTGAATTATGTCTCCTAATTATAGATCAAACCAAAATTTTTTCTTTTCTTATGTGAAATATATAATTTTATTCCACCAATTACATTTTAAATTGAAAAGCGATGTTTTAAAAATATTTCAGAACTGCTGTCTAGAAACTGGTTCAGTTTTGATGAAGCTGTGTTTTTTTGATCAAAAATTGTGTCAAAAGAATTCTTTACTAGTACAACTGCATAATGCACCTCAGGCCTGGCCTCGTTCTCTTCTGATTTAGGATTTCTCTTCATCTTACAAATGATGGGTAACTTCATAGCACATAAAAGGAACAAGAATCCAGTATATTCTTCTTTCTTGTGGAGAATATGCAGTCTAATGATTTGAATGGAAGCTGGAGAAGAGAGAGACTAGAGATGATCTCCCTTCCTAGCAGAAGTAAGCCGACAGAAAGGGAAAAAAAATCTGTGTGGTTTACTACTATATTCTGGTTAACAGCAGCAAACAACAGTATGTTGTTCTAAATTTTAAAGAAATGACTTAACATATCCCTTTTGTTTGGGTGATGCTATCTTTAAAATGAACATTATAAGTAGTAGCCACTAGGAATATATATGAGCCATCTCTTCAAAACCTGTATTTATCAATAGTTACCAGAATCAAGATGTCACCACGATGTTTTCATACTTTCATAAAATTTATATTTTTCTATAACCAAGTCTGTGATGGAGTAACTTTTCACTCTTCTTAAAAAGCTGTTTTAAGTATTACAGCAAAACCTTTTTTTTATAATTTTTCATCCATGTGAAAATGTGTGTTCAATTTGTATTTATATTAATTTATATTCATTAATGACCATATATTTAGCTAGATTTTTAGTCAATTTACTCAAGAACATGACAAACATTAAAAATTCAGCCTGCTTTTCAGTCAGAATCAAATGGATTGAAATAGCCTATTGCATATCTATTATCTTTTAATTTTAAGTCATCTCAATTTCATCAATCTACCCAAAAGAAACTTGCCACTCAAGTTAGTAAATAAATACAGTAAATGTCTACCATTTTCACTATGCATTGCTGGGTAAATAACCTTGTCATCTCCATACACTTTTATTTGCATGAGCTCTGAATTTAGTTTGCCAATTCTTTAGGGCAGATTTCATATCTTTTTAATTGAACAATTCATACTAAGTGTCAGCAGAAACATCTGTCTAACACAATGCACAGAAAAGTGCATCTCCCTGGAAAAAAAAGAAGAAGAAAAAAAAAAAAAGATAAAAAATACTACTTCCTTCTTAAGAATTAAATCTCTTAATCTTGGTTTTGAGTCAAGTAACACTGAAGTTAAAACAGAGCTATAATATCACTAAATAGACCAAAACAGATCATCTTTATTGATTCCACAGGTATTTATCTTAATTTTATCTCGTTCTTCAAGTCACTGGGTTCAAATTCTGTATAATCATGCAGGCATACTGAGAATCAACAATGAAGTTTTATAAATCTGAACCATCACCAGGTTACCTATAGCAATGTAAAGCATTTGCTATAAAAAAAGAGAAACAGGTAAATCACAATGATTGTGATGAGACTAGCTGTTAAAGTTACAGATTTAGCATGGCTTGCAGAGAAAAGGAGTTTGTACATATTTGTGCAATAGAAAGATATGGATGAAAGCTGTATGAAGTGTTCTTAAATTGCATCCATAACTTGGATCACTATGACAATATGGGGGACCAGTGGACACCTTTTTCCTGTTTTCTGTCTTTGCAGTGCAATAATGAGGAAATAAAACTGTAGAGAAATATGACTAAAAATAACTTGATATGCAGAAGGTAAAGCAATATCAGCCCTACTTATATTAGAGATGAAAGTTATCAGAAATAAAATAGCTAATATGCTAAAAAATCATCTGAGGCAATATTATGCAATTACAAAATTAATGAATAATAAATACTCCATTATTAATAGAAATATATGACCTTTCAGACTAAATTAGATGTGGGTTGTGGAGATTTTTTTTCCTCTGAAAAATGAAGAACCTAAGAGCTGAAGGAAAAATTAGAAAATTACCTTCTTGTAATAAGAAAATTTGGAGGTGTATGGTAACAGATTCTGGCAAAATGTTGTAATTTTTTGTTTTTTTGATTAAATGCAACGTAATATGCTTTGAATAAATTAATTTAGGTATTACAAAAATTATTCTCTGTATAATATATTGAAGAGGATTTCATATAGAGAATACTCATTTTTAAATTAAATGTTGATTGCTAACATATGATCCAGATCTTCCAGTCACCAAAGCATCCAGTTTACAATCTAAAATTTAAAGTGCCAGAGCAGCAAACCTGATGATCACATCTCTACAGACAATATCCTCTCCTGTAATTTATCACTTACTGCATTTACCACTTTTATGAAACGTGAGGACCGTAAGCGTAACCAATCCAACAGATGTTCAGCATTTCCAACTTTCCCTGAATTAAAATGCTCACACTGATGGCTTCAGGGCAAAAAGTGTTTTCCAACTTAACTCTGTTTCAGAATGTAAATTATTAGCTGGATGTCATTGCATTCTAATTTTTATACTGTGTGCCCACATAGTTGTTTGGGTTTTTTTATTATTTCAGAATGTTCAAATCATCTCTTAGCAGTTCAGTACTTTATGTTGGTTTTAAAGGTATAAAACTGCAAAGACATTTTTTTTTCATATTTATTAAAAGGTGACATAAAATTAATATAAATGCATCTATAACACTTAATATTTTCATTTATTTCTGTTGGTGTAGTATAGGAAATATGCTTTTAGTTTAGTAAGTGTCTCCTACTATATGTTAAAATAAACACATCCATGGGTTATGTTCTAAACTATTCTGTTTAATGTATATATTCATTTTCAACACACACCAGGTACTGTAGCAATCTCTGCCCTCACTAATGACACACAGTGCTATACCTGTTATTGATACAAAAAGTCTGTGGGGAGATACTTTTTGGGAAAGGTAATCTGTGGTGTGATAAAGAACATTAAAAAAAAATGAAAATGTTGGGCTCTAATTTCATCCTGAAATGAGTAATACAGTCTATCAGAACGTCAGAAATCAGATCACAAAAAGGTTTTGATCAAACGATGACTTTGGAACATATATGTTACTATGGATACCCGGTTACTAAGGTTACAACCAGATCTGTAAAATAATATAAGGTCATGACATATTTGATAACTCAGAATCACAGTAGGAATCTACAGTTCTTTGATTTGAACAAAGATTTTCCTTCTTTGACTACCACTTCAGCCTTTCTACTATCATCTTTTTTGCGGTGGTTACTCTAGCTTTTAAAAAAGAATGAATTTATAAGGATGCATTCAAATGTATTATTTAAAACTCCCATTTATTATAATGAATTCAACTTTTAAAGAAAATGGTACAATCAACAAAAGCATGTAGTTCCTTGATACAGCCCGGGCCGTAAAGAAAAACATTGAGGTGAGAAACCCAAGAGTGTCAAGCCCAAATAGAAGGCACAAACACAAGGAAGACAAATCTGGTCCATCATTTAATTTCCTTCTGAAAAATCCCTTTTCTGTCCTTTTCTCTTATGATTTAAAAAAATGTGAAGTAGATACATGTTTTAAGGTTTGCTAAGTACTGCATGTGTGTTTTACCTCACCCAGCTGGTACTGTGAATAAGTTGGAACAGATGCAAGCAGTGGAAACTGGCATGCCCACAGATATGGGGTTATTTCTGTTGTCTTCCTTCAGGGATTTTATAAGGAATAGGTTTTAAAATCTAGCCAGATATCTGTATCAATCACACCCTTTAAAATGTCCAAAGAAAGAAAATTTCTCATGCAGACTTGCCCAATACAAAGCCCTTCTCATTATCCAAAAATGTCTATTGTTTTCCAGGCCATTTTTATGTTGCTCAGGGCCTACTGGCAGAAGGACAAGTGTGACTAGATCCCAATGCTTGCCATTAACTCTGTCAGACATGAAGATAGATGATATCAGAAGGGCTCTGGTGTGGATCCCAAACCCACTTGTGTAACACCTGTCAATTTGAAAAAGATCCTACATCTCTCCAATCTCTTAAGCTCTCTAGGGTCAGCCAGTAGTTTTCTCACTACTTATGCAAGGAAGTGTGTGCATGGACATCCATGCATCTGTATCTGTTTCTGTGGTTGTTAATTTTAATATAAATTAATAGGAATGTTCCTTTTTTGAACTGTGGGTTCTTTCAAAGCTAAAGATCTAGTGTTCATAAATCCATAAGGACAAAGGCCAGACATGTTTTATAATATCTCAAGGAAGAAAGGAAGGTTCCTTTCAGTTAACAAAGTTTGTTCAAAGTTCATCATGACTAAGGAAAAAAAAAACTTAAGCAATTATTTTTAGAGGAAACAGTTTAAAAATAAGACTAAGAGCCTGGTCAGCTACCCGAAGTGGGAGGAAAACATAATTCTTATTTGAAAATCTTCTCATTTGAGCTATAACAGTTCAACTTGTTCATTTTTAGAAATCCTTTATAAAGTCTGAGCAAATGTAAGGTCAATTTATTAAAGTGAGTTAGAATTTATTAAATATTCTTAATCATAATTAAGCCTTAAATGACATATGAGATCAATGCAATTGGTAAGAAAACATGATGAATTGCTGTATACCACAGCTTAGATATTCAAATATTGGTAGCCTGTAATTTTATGGAACATTAAGGACTAATTATCTGGGACAATAAGTATAATATAGCCTTACTAATATGTGTAGAGAAATAAAACATGCAAAACAGAAATTAAGCAAATTAGCATATCCCACTAATGGAAAACAAACTGAATATTCAAGAAAAAAGACAATGCCACAGAAAAAGGTAAATTTAAAAGTTTTTTAAAAAATCCATAGTGACTAAACTTTAATGGGAATACGATGGGAATTTCAATCTGAGCATTGGCTCCTGCTCCATAGCATGCTCAGCTCTGAAACACAAATCAATTTCTCTTTATTTTAGACAAGAAGTGATTTAAGAAGTGAATAAGGTTATTCAGAATTTTCTTCATAATCAGAACTCTCTGGAAAAGAATCTGTGTTTTGGAGACTGACACTTTAAAGCCTTAAAAAGATGAAAATAGCTGGCTTAGATAGCTGAGTTTCAATTTCCAGTCCAAAAACATTATTTTGTTTCAAAATGCAAGTTTCTATTAAACAAAGTTACTGAAAAGGTCATAAACAAAGTAATAATTTTTTGTCTTCCTCTGAATTCAGATTGACAGTTTTCAAAAACTATTTGTCTTCACTTGAAATCCACTCACGTAGTTTCATGTCCAGCTCTACAGGAAGATGAAGTAGTATAAAAAAAGTCAGAAAGTGGGTCCTATTCCCAGCTCCTCTGCCTGCACATGCCAAGCAAAACACAATTTTTCCCATTCCTCTCTTTACCAGTGTGAACTGTAGAACTGAAAGGAAAACAAGAACTGTTTCCAGTTTCACATGAACGCTAGTAATAATCACATACAAAAATAGACACCTGTCTTTGGGCAGCTGGATCTCACTCTGGATGGCATCTGTGGAATAGAGCTCTGCTGATAGCAGTGGCAACCCAGACAAGTACCTCACCTGTGTTGTAAACACCTAAAGTTTGGTCACATCAGTCACAAAGTTCCTGTCACACATTGCTCACACTCAGAGTGACCTCAAAGGCTCTCTTCTAGAGAAAAAAACATTTATTTAGTTTCATTTATTTATTTACTTACGAAAAATAACTGTGGATTTGAGGTAGACTAGTTTTAAAGAAGAGTGGAAATTTCTCCTCACAGGAAGAAGAAATCATTTTTGCATGAAAGCCCTTTTCAGCAAGTTTGACAAGACAGTCTGCTTCAGAGATCATACAAAACATAAAATGTTTTGATTTCTGCTCATGTAGATTCTAAAATACAGTTTGAAAAATAGTAGAAAACAGTTGATTACACAGCAGTGTAATGATCCAAAGCCTATGAAATTATCAACCCTTTGATCCTTTGTATGTACACATATAAAAATTTTAACACGCTTCCCATTCGGAAATCTACATTGACATATCATATTAAAACTCTCTATATTTTGTAGTCTACTTGCACCAAAAGCAACACTATAAAAATAGCAAACTGACCTCTTTATCAAGTAATTGTAACTTCTACAACATGATTGAAAACTAATTACTTCAGCAAAATATATGCAAGCAGAATAACTTTATGAACTACCACACTTTATTTCTTCTTAAAAAAAAAAAAAAAAAAAAAAAGAAGAGATTTTTCAGTACTCATTTCATAGTACGAGATTTTTTTTTTCCAGTCAGTTTTTAGGAATAATAAGTATTTTTCAGTGCATCCATTTCCCATTTATGAAACACAGTCAACTTCTCTTAAAATATGCTGTGGAAATGGGCTAGGTAGTATTATTAGGAAGATTTAGAAGGTCCTTTCAGTAATACACTAACTACTAAGCCGTAAGAATAGCCTGGGATGCCTATTTACTGCATCCTCAGTCATCAAATTCTCATCTCTTGATATGGCAAGAAAAAAACAGTAGAAACTTGAAAAAGGCCCAAAATATGGACAAATCTGAAAAGACAGATGTATGAAAGATAATAAATTAGATATCACAGAGATTAAGGAGGCAGATTGGAGTAATCCATTGTCTTTAACAAGCTTGCTTAAGATCTTTTACAGTGTATGTCCTAACATTAAAATCCTGCCTTTTTCAATCATACACTAGCTGTACAGTAATGCCTGAGGGAAGAGGAAAAAGAATTGAGGTAATCAGATTTGGACCGTCAGTGTTATTTAACTGATATGCTCCCCATGTGCCACCGTATCTTTTGTTTTCTGCCAGTTAACTTCACATTAGACTTTTGTATTTTTCCTTTTAATAGAATGGCAGGGCAGAAGCAAAGGAAGACCAGCTTGCAGACAAACTAATAGATACCATTAGTGGGACTGGCTTTCACGCACTTTCCCCAGCACTGACCAAATTTGACAGTGGAATCAACAAACAGAAAAAAATCCTCTTAGGACAAAGAATTTTAGACATCAGTTCCTATCCAGAGGGGACAATAAAATTACCAAATAAGTATTAAGCCTGGCTTCAAGCTTAACAGCTGAGGAAAAGGAAAGCAGAATAATCCATAGTGTTAGAGATGGGAGTGCTAATAAACAGCATAAGGTACTGCACAAAAAAATCCGTGCTGATGTATTTGGATTGTCATTTAAAGCTACACTGAATGGTCAAAACAATACTGTGTGTAAACAGAGGCAAACACGGAGAAGCAGGGGGAAGAGATGAATGGCAAGGAGAATGGTGACATGTTCAATCTTGCCCCATATTGAAATGGAAAGAGCTATTTTCCCTCTTGAAATGCCAATACAACTTGCCAAAACCCTGAAGTGTAGTTACATTATTCCCATAATTGAAGTACTTGAGTCAGATAACTTTAGGTGTTACAAAATGTGATACAACAAGGACCAAATTCATTTGTATTCAATGGTAATATCGTTCTACCTTGATTTCATAGCAAAAGTTGTGAGCCTTGCCCCGATATTTTAATTGCTTATAGATTCATTAGAAGTGGACAAAATTGCATGGGCGTGACAATGCATGACAGATACCTATTTAAGTTTTGCTTTGGAGGAGGGACAGGTTTTGTTCTCCACTTCTGTTTTTTCAGTCTGGTGGTCAATATTTTAATCTCCGCAAATGGTAATCACTGGTTTGTAAATAGTCTGTGAAAAATAGTTTATTTTCCCTATTTCAAAATATCAAGTGATGATGATCATAAGTATGCATCTAATACATTAAGTGGTGAAGAACTCAACTGCTTTGGCACTCTTCATTAAATCATAGTTTATGTTTCGGACTTTGGCAAATGCCCTTATGCCAAGTCTAGCCTAATGTGATTTAACAAACTTTAATTATAGAAGTAGTTTACAGTGCTCCTCAAAATATTAGCATTAGCAGTGTATAAAACTCTGAAATTTGCCGAATATCCTCGTAATGCTTGGATAATATGACGTACTTTCTATTATGATGCTAAATGTGCCCTTAAGCATAAGTAAATTCTAAATATCTAACATTTACCAAGAAATATCCTTGCAGCAATGATTTCACATGCAAAATAGTTCTATTTTAAAATAATCATAATTCTACAAACATATGGTAATTCAAAGCCAAGCACAAAACACAAATAAAAATTGCATAATCAAAACAGGGAATAAAAGTCTTTTACTTGACACTGAAAACAGACAGTACCTGATTGTATGAGAGGGGCTGAGCTCACGTTGAAATTTTCCACGCTCACCAATACCCAGTGCATAAGAACAATAGCAAAAGTTGATTCTAGAGTACAGATTTTAACTACTACAGAGGGTTATCTGCATGACTTCTAGGTAATATATTCATATGTATGGAATGTTTCCTTAAAATTTAATCTGAACTCAGAGTAATAGTATAGGACCTATAGTTTTAAATCTAGTAATCCAGTATTTTGCCTCCCTCTACAGCCATTTGTCTCAGAAGTGAAACGTTATCACTTCAAAAAGGTAGGTTTTGGCAGAAATAATAGTCGCAGGCTGAGGCAATAGAATATACTGTCAACAGTATTATAACACAAGTTAAACATCCTGATGCAGCATGATAATTAAAGCTTTTGAAACTTACCGATACACACACACACACAAAGAAATAAATAACTCAGTGTTGAAATCAATGAAGGTAGATTAAATGGATGCCAAATTTCCACCTTCCAGGATTTAAACCCTCAACAATGAAAGAAAATCTGAGAAAAGCATGACACTGCTACAGACTAATGCCAATATTTTATAAAACAAATATTTAACATTAAACGCATCTAGACCTATTCATTCCAACAATATAACCTATGTTCATTAAATTAAACTATACTGAAGTGAGATACTGAACTTTACCCTACATCAAAGTAGGTTGTATTGGAACTTTACCATTTAAAACATGCCGGAATGTTGCTAAAAAGTGTCTGGAAAAATCTTAGTCAGAAACATTATATGTTTTATGTTTCTTATTTTAGAGGATTTTCTTAAATAGTCATATATTTAGCTATATTGCCATTATCTGATCACAGTAGGTTATTTACATGCAAGTCAGGCTTAAAGACTAGTTAAGAACACATGCACTTCATGTATTTCAGTTAAAATTAAATTCAGATGGAAAAACCTAACCACCCAGCTCAAATTTCCAAAGTCAAACGCTAATAATCTTCAAATGTATGCAGATTTGCAGTGGAACTTTAATTTCCTCTTAAGTATCTGCACATTATCTTGTAATCTTCATTTATATTGTCGCACACCACTGTTTTTACATGGCCTGCCTGTTCAGTGTATGGGCTTATATATATCCTGAAACGTTTTCCCCTTTTAATTCTAGGGGGAAGCTCCCAGACCAGAATACATAAACTCCAAGGCTAAGTACTGAAGAGAAAGGAAAAAAAAGAAAAAAAAAAAACACCAACAGCTTCTGAGAGCTACTTAAACTGAAAAATGGAAATAGCAACAGTTTCTGAGGAGTAGCCAAGTTTCACATGCAAGGAAATGTGCAATGGAGCAAGAAACCCCTACAGTGGAAGATGAATCAGAGGGGATGGGCGCAGGAAATATGTTCATAAAGTTCAGGGAAGAATGTAGGGAGTAACTGATTGTTGCAAGGAAAAGTGAAAGTATCTCAACACAAAGGGGACTGGAAAGCAGGCTTTCTTTTATATAAACTTCTGCATAAGTGGATCAACTGGCTACATCACCTGAGTGGCTCAACTGGTTGTGTAAATGGCCTTCACTGAGTTAATCAATAGAGAGTATTTCCTCCCTGAGCTAGCCAAGACCGGCATGGGGAAGTGCGTATGTGGCTCAGCCTAACATGGAGTACAAAAGCTTAAAAAAAAAAAACAAAAAAAAACAAACCAAAAACAACAGAATGAACTTTGAAGAGAGCAACAGGCTTGAACTGACTTCAACCCATGCGTTCCTTTCTGACAGGTGGGGATGTCCAACATCGTGATGGTGAGCAGATAGAGACCGGTAATGGGAATCACATTTACATTGTCATCCATCTGCATATTGCAATTGCTACACTATGCTGTATTGTGATTTCGGTACTCTTCTGTATCACTCTGTTAAATCAAAATTATGTGTAACATGAACTTTCCAGAGCTGAGTAAATTTGATATTAAACATTACACCCTCCTTATGCTGAATATCTAAAAGAATCTGCCCAGAGAGCATTGGACTCTGACAAAAGGCACCAAGATTTGCATTTGTCGCCTACTTGGAGACAGCTGAAGTACCCTTTGAGGTTGACATCAGAAATATTAATGTGTGGCTAAACTCTGGGATCAATGATTTTATCTCAGTACAGGCAATTATCTTAACCAATATGGAAAACTATCCTGTTTACTTCATTCCCAGCTATCTGGACAAAACTTCAATGTAACTTGTGCTGGCAGAGGTGGTTACTAAGCAGATTCCACCAGAACCACATCATTGACGACACAAGCAGAAATATCTGCCATAAATTAAGCTCTCTAAGTGTCAAGTTTATTTATCTCTACAAGGTGCAATGCAAAAGAGTGTTGAAGCTCTGCTCTCTCCTTGAATTCATAAACATAAATCATAATCCTTAAGAGGATATTTTCTTTTCACTTTTTTGCATCTCTTTCATGTGCTTTGCAAAACTATTGCTGAGACAACTGCAAAATCAATTCTGGAGAATTGATGGACATCACCCACACATGTCAATGACCTGAAAAAACAGTGGAAATAACTTTCATACAGAAAATTCCTTCAGTTCCTCAGTATAGGAACAAAACTACATTACATAGAATCATAGAATCATAGAATCATTAAGGTTGGAAAAGACCTCTAAGATCATCAAGTCCAACCGTTAACCCAACACCACCATGCCCACTAAACCATGTCCCGAAGCGCCTCATCTACACGTCTTTTAAATACTTCCAGGGATGGTGACTCCACCACTTCCCTGGGCAGCCTGCTCCAAGGCCTGACCACTCTTTCAGTAAAGAAATTTTTCCTGATGTCCAATGACTTACTTGTCATTGAAAGTTTCTGGCTGGAATGAGCGAAGTTGAGCTGATACGAGCTCTCTCCAACGTTAGGACCTAATGTGGTACAGCAGCAAATACC
>NW_009194309.1:11999-23411 GCF_000690835.1 Fulmarus glacialis
CCTAATACAGGCCAAGATGGCATTGGCCGTCTTGGCCACCTGGGCACACTGCCGGCTCATGTTCAGCCGGCTGTCAACCAGCACCCCCAGGTCCTTTTCAATCAAGTAGCCTTGATTCAAGCAACATTTCCAAACTTCAAGCTGATTTTTTGTATTTTAAAATTTTTGATAGTTTAAACTGTTTTTACAGCACTAAAATAAGCATAGAATAAAAAGTAGGTTCATTATCTTTTACCATGTTGTTTATCCACACAGTATCATTTTGCTTGCAATCATGCCCAGGTTGCATGACATCTAAACCGGGACTGTGGTTTAGTCACTCAAGTACCCAGAAAACTTGGTTTTGTTTACTTCCTTAGAAAGCTTGCTATTTATGTAATGAGATGGATGAAAATAATAATGCTCCTCATTCACCCAACATGGGGTGATTCTTTCTTATAAAAGAGAGATGTTTGCCTTTAAAACTGATGAGGGCTTCTTACAAAACAGCTGTTTTGGTTTTGGTTTTTAAAGTAAATGTTAGACGGTTTCATCTCAACAATCTACATTTTACATTGATTCTTTTTACCCCATTTTTGTTTAGAGGTACATGAACAGTACTCAGAGAACTAATTTTTGTAGGAGAAAAACCCTGCTTTTAGAAATAGCAGACAGTTTGTGCCAGTAGGAAGTACTGGCATGATATTACAATCCATTTTATTATTTTACCCTCAGGTACAAAGCTTGATTTAATGTTAACTTTATAAATCCATTTTGCATAGTGCTTGACATGCAGAATACAAATGCCAATGCCAGTGGCATCAAAATGGTAAACATCATTAAGTTATGCCTAAGTGTTTATTAAAATAGTAGACTCTGCAAGGTTATATATTTTTGTTTGTTTGCCACCAAAATTTAAAATCAGTGTGAAAAGATATTTCTATGTCTATTTATAATCAGAATGGTTTTGGTTTCATGGTATTTAAATAATTCTAAGAGTTCTTGAGCCACTAGAACTGTGACTTTTAAAAAGTAAAGTCATGAATATTAAAAAATGAGGCTAGAAAACCAATATTAATGCAAGTTATTCCACAAAGACCCTGACATAATTCTGTTACTTTATTAGATGATAAGAAGAAGTTATTTCACTCAAAGTGTAAAGAGATCCAAAATAAAATTAATATGGTAACAATAGATATTTTACTACCTATAAAAATAAATTAAATACAAAACCCACATACCCTATAAATTGAAATTACAGGACTGATTAAGAGATATTCTTTTTGGCATAGTATGTAGGTAGCATGAAAAAACCCAAAATGTCCTCCCTTCAGGACATCAAATTTAGGCTTCACTAGAGAGACAAAAATGTATCCAGTCCCAACTCTGAGATACCCAAGTAAAGCCTGTGGACTTGCATCCCAGTCATTTCAAGGCAATTAAAGCGTGAATCTAAATACACAGTGTACCTGCTGGACAGGGAACATCAAAATACTTTTAGGACATAGGGCCCCCAAGAAACTTTTTAATTTTTCAATAGTACTTTCAAAAAGAAGATAAGGGAAGTGTTTTCATCACAACCAGTTATGATTTGTAAAAACATAAACACACATTCATCTGCCATAATGTCCTAGCACAACATGAATACTTAGTACACTAAACACATTCTGCTTCCTTCTGTCTTGAGGTAGTCATTGCAGTAGTCATTCAACCTGGCAGCCAGATGAGCACGTACTGATTTATGTACTTATATATACTTAATCCATTTTCTTGTTAGCTACATGCTCATAAGATACTAGATGTTGCTATATTTCTAAACAAAAACACTAAAAAAATCATGAGCAGATAATAACTTAAAATGAAATATTTTAGGATGTTTCGGTAAATATAGTTAGTTTGTAAACTTCAGCCTTAAAAAACCACATTGTCCTAGTAGATTTGATCAAAATAAATAATAAAAAAGGCCTTGTAGCATGTCCCAGGTTTCCAGTAATATTGATGTGAAGACTGCTGGGCTAATGCACAGCATCCTTTTTCAAATAACAAATTTATCATCTATCATAAGAAGTTTCATAACACTTCCAGCAGGTACATGCTGAACCTGGATGTCTGAGTGTATCTCTAAAATTAGTTTCACAGATAGCCTACAGCACACACAAATATTGAGAAAAGAAAGAAGACACAATCTTAAGGATTTAAAAAAAAACAAACTCTGTTGTGAAAAAAAGAGAAACTCAGGTCTTAAATTGGTAGAGGAAAATATTCTCACTTCTGCATTTTCATTTTGGAGGAGTTTAAAGTGTCCATTACTTTTAAAGTGAAGAAGTAAAATTATTGACATCTTTGATAAATGTCATAGAATAAATGAATTTGGAGGTTCTCTGGGCCAGCCTGCCGCTCAAAGCAAGGCCAGCATAGCTCAGGTTGAGCAGGGCCTTCTCTGGTAAGACTTTGAGTATGTCCAAGGATGAGGTCAACCTCTCTAGGCAGCTTTGTCCAGTGTTCAACTATCCAAATTGTGAAATTTTTGTTAATAACATCCTGTCAGAATTATAGTAAAAAATGTAGTAAATTGTAAACTCAAAGCTTTTCTTTTCATTTCATGAGGCATCTATAAAAATTACACTGTAACTTCTTCTAAATTTAAAAAATTGTAATTCAAAGAAAAATTATAAATATGATATAAAAACAGCTCTTTCAGAATTTTAAAAATATTTATGTTAACAACAAATTGTTAGCAATGTTCAGATGTGAAACCTCACAGTCCTTCTTCATAGGTTTCAGGAACAACCTAAGTACAAAACTTAGCAATATTAAACAATAGCACAGTGACTTGGCCTTTAGCATTTGACCTTTAATAGTTTGAAATCAGCACTGACACAAATGAAAGGCATGCAAACTACAGATATGTGATAAGAATAATGATAAACCAGAATTTCTGTCTTAGACTTAAATCAGATTTAAAGTTCAGACTTAAATATTTTAGGCAATTTTAAACCTTTGCAGCTTACCGTCTGACTAAAACAAGGTCTTCACCCCTACAGCTCTCACTGCAGCATCTTTCATTATCACTGACTTCAACTTCAGGAATGACCTTTCAGTTTCACCTTTGCAACCTGATTTTCTCAGATTTTAACCTTTTTTTTCTTCTAAAATGATCTTGCAATTGCTGAAATTAAAATAGATTAAACAGACACATGTTAACTTCCTGTATTAAAGAAAAGTAAATTAACAGTATTAGATTACTGTGACATATATTTGTATTACAGCTTTGGTGAGAGGTCAATAATCTTTAAATCAGTCAACAAAATAGTTATAATGCTGCTGAATTTAAAAACTCCAGCAAACCTACTGACATGAAACCAAAATCCACCTTGCAGTTTCACAAAGTCTGTAGCTTCCAGAAATCAGCTCCCTTTTCCCATTAAAATGCCCAGAAATTACATCTTCCATTTTTAATTTTCCACTTTGCTTTCTGGGTGAATATAAGCTTGACAATATAAACCAGTCCCTTTTTCTTAAATATTGTCACTATTATCACTATTAGAAGGACCTGCTTCTGAGAACTATAAAATCCACTGCCTAGATACTCTCAGATGAATTTGCAGCTACAGGGAGCTTTCACAATAACCAACAATCTGCCTGAAGCTAAACCAGCTCCTCTCCTTAATGGGTAACATGATCAATCTAATGTAATAACACAGGGGAATGTCACGGTGCCCTGTAAAACATACTGGGTGGATTTAAAAAAAAAAAAAAAAAAAAGGAAAAATTTGTCTTATTCTCTGCTCTCACATTCTCTCCCTGCATAAGTCATTTGACCTGGCTGTTTGCATATTCTCATCTCCTGAGTAATTATATTCACACTTAACTGGAGCACCTGAGTTTATAGCTGTTTAGTGTTTTGTCAAGAGCTGTTACAGACCTTCAATAACACTCAAAAATGTATCCTACTTATACTTAAGAGAAATATATATGCAAGATATGTTTCTAAGTGTCTTTAACTCTTCACAGAATCAAGTGGAAAGAAAATTTCCGGTTTTCCTGTAGCAAAAAGATGAAAGAGAGTTATTTCAAATTTTCAAATCTGCATTAGAATTTCAGGGTGTCTTACATTATCTGTTTAACACTATATATAGTGCTACAGTGTTATAAAAATAAACCAATTAAAAAATTGTAACTCTCCTCAAAAACATTAAGTTCTGCTACAGGTGTTATGAGGAGCAGTCTTAATATTTGGGCTAGAACATGCACAGTAGATAAATACCTACAAATGAACTGACTGATGACTTAAGGGTGTCACAAAAGTGTTGACTAATAGAATTCCTATTTATCTCAGGAAAATTTTGACACAGACCTTTGACTATCTGGACTCTAAGTGCTTCTGAAAATGTCTGCTAACTACACATGTCCTGAGATACTTTAAAAATTCACTCTCCTCTGTTTAACTTGAAGGCTAAGTTTTGCAAAAAAAAGACAGTAAAAAACAAAATAAGAGGTTGTGGGTTTTTTTAAATCATCACAGAAAATATCTATATTTTAACTGTTAAAATTCTGAAGTCTCTACATACATCCTCAAATCCATAAGTACATAAAAAGAATGCAATGTCTTTATAGCATGTGAAGGAAAAGGTATGGGCTTCATCGAGCAGCAAAATAGTATCATTTTTCCTCTGGCTCTGTTAATATTTCAGGACTATAATCTGACTATATCAGCAAGATAAAACAATACCACTAGACAGCTATGGATCATCAAACACTGATCTACAACAGTGAGTAAAACAGAACAATGAGTTAATATCATTACATATTCTAGAGTCAAGAAATTGATGCTTTTAGAAAGAATTTGGAAATGAGAATCATTTTGCATACAGGCCCTGAAATTTCCAAATCAGTGACGTTGAGTTACAATACTATCACTGAGTAATTCTGTTTACATAATAAATCTGTCCAATCACCAGCTGTTGGGACAATGTGAAATTTAATCGAAAAGGATCATAATAATAAATTTTAGGTAATAAATCCCCAAAATGCACCTGTGTCCTATCTGTCTGCATTGGGCTTACACACAAATAGTTGTAACCACATTGTTTAGTCATGGCTACTGATGATTCTTGACAGAATGCGTAAATAAATCTTTTGAACAGAAGAATATTGGTTGAAATACTTGAAGAAAGTATTGATTGCATTGTGATTTGAACATTTTAAATGTAGAAATATTTCTATAGAATCAGAACTTTTTGACTCTTGAAGGGTCATTCCCTTTTACAAAGGGATTTTTTTTCCATTTATTTATAGCACATGCCTATAAAAATGTGTTACATATGCAAATGATTATTTGTATTTTCATGGAAGGACAGTGTAGAGTTAAGGTACACGGAGACTCTTGCACTTAGTTTCCATAAATACCTGTGGTCACTGCTCACATGAGATAAAATTCCTTAAAGGAAATGTTCCATACATACATCAACTTTGGTGAGGTAGATATTTTTAAAATTGTAGCGATTAAAAGTATTTGCTGAAAGCGGTATTTTTAAATTCTTTTTGGCACTAAATCATTTAACCACCAACTCAGCAAGGGATTTGGAATCTATTTGATATTCATTAATGCTACATAAATGGCCATTTAATACCATTCTCCCTCTAAACCAATTTGAGAAAGCATTGCTATTCAAGAAGATACTTAACTTTAATTAAAAACATTTCTTTGCAATTCAGTGCTGTTTTCAAAACTCTTCCATTTCTTACCTGCACATTGTACTTTTATGGAATAGATTTCTATTAGCATCTTCCATCTTAAAAATTTAAGTAGTAATATTTTCCTCAACAGCTTCCTTAATTAGAACTATCTGGCCAGAGCACCACTTTACTATTAGGGTTTACTTTCAAAACTATTGCCTCAATATAAGGATTAAATGATTAGCATTCTATCATAGATTTTTATATTTTCCACTAATAGAACCAAAAAGGGTGGTTTTGGTGTTACCCACGCATCTGTTATATCAGGAAAGTTACAGACATCAGAAAGAAATGATGGCCAGACAGTAAAATTTGTCCAGAGTACTGCAGATGTTTCACTATCATAATCTGGAGAAATGGCTTTCTTGTAAAGATTATGTTGTAACAGCAGAGGATCAGGAAGAGTTACAGATGGACAAAAAGAAACATAAATATATATTTATTATTGTATTTATAAAATAAGATCGATAACAAAATGAAGCAGATAAAATAAATCTTACGGGGTTCTCATTCATTTAGAACAGAAAAGGGGTTGTAACATTTTATGAGAAAGCATAATTATTTTCTATTATTTAGGCAGTATTTGCTTCCTTCAGTCAATCCACTAATGCATTTTCTCAGAACAAATGTATTTAGAGCATGAAACAAATACCAAGTGATGAAATCTACACTGCTGTTTATAGAAAGGCAATACAGTTAATAAAATGTGTATGTATGGCTTCCTCTCAATTCTCAAATATTACACAAAAGATGGATAAGAACTGACAGAAACAAAAAAAGAATAAAATTTTGTTCCTGAAGATAATGAAGATAGAGATAAAGTTACATTGAAAACATAGAAAACTATTTCTTCGCAGAAGAATGCAGTCAGCACATTGTATAAACATAAACTGATTCAAGTTTGTTCTTGCATTTGGTACCATTTATTGGCCAGCCTGTCTTCTAAAAGCCTCATGAACTTTTTGATGTTTAACACAAATTTTCACTTTCTTAATTCAGATCCTTTATCTTGGTCGTTATCTCTTTTCTATTACATTCCCTTTCCTTGAATCACATTTTTATAGGTTTCTATTATAATAGTTTTAATTACATTATTTTAAGACCTTTAAAAAAGTAAACATAAGATCTCTGGATTTGGATTCATTCTTGTATAGTGCATACAATTCCACCATGTAGCTTCGGCTGAAAAACAGCATTAGTAAGGTTGAGCTGTTAAAACAAACCTAAAGAAAAAATATATCTACCTCTTCCACATATGCAAGTTATAGTTGTTGCAAATACATATATTTCTTGCAAATACATATCCTTCTTGCACGGCTTGTTCTTCAATATGGTAACTCTGATAAGCAGAATTACTGATTGGTAATCAGTAATTCATAATTGCCTGTTATGCCAAGGTTTCCCTTGCTTTTCTTGATCTGGCCCTTATGCAGGTATGTCTCCAAAATAACTGAGATCATAAAACAGCAAGTCCAACAAGAGATATTAAAGTCTATTTAGCTTATCGACTGGGCATTTCTAATATCCTTATACACAAATTTCATTATGAAGTTGGAGGCAGAAGAAAGGCATGTGCAATTAGGGCATAAACAACAATTTCATTTCTTGTATTTCAGGAAAGCATTTCCAATTTGTATGGTGGCTAGTAATGAAACTTTGCAAGCTGTTCCGAGCATATGGCATATTTCCTAGACGATATGCTGCTGCACGTTATCAAATTGCTGTCTTCTGCTGGCATTTTTAAGATACCTTTGATGCTTGAGACTGGCAGCAGCAAAATGACAGAGGCTATGTAGCTATTAAGTGGTTCAGGTGAAACCAATCTTAATGAGCCGTCAAAGAATGTGTGAATGATTCACATTATGTTCTTAGCTCATGGACAGTAGAGGCATATAGGTTTACTTAAAAAGAAAAATTTTATTTGCTATTATTACACAAGTCCTACCATAATCTCTTCATTTTAGCAGCCGCTTGTGCCTATGCCCTTAGCACCTACTTATTTATTTATTTATTTGCAAAGCTTTGCTTCTGCTGCTCAGCTCTGCTGCTCTGCTCACTTCCTATCTGTGTGCCTGAAGAAGGTTGTCGCCTTAGAAGGGTTCCCGTTGATGGTTGCACTAGCGGGGTGCACAGCCACACACAGTTGACAAGCAGACACAGAACCTGGAGCTTTTCATGTCCCAAATGCAGGCGGATTAGGTTACCCACCTCCCACGACAGATACTCTCCTGCAGAAGGAGCTCTTCTAAGCTCATCTTTGCAGATTTCAGGAGGGAAGTCTAGGACATCTCCCACCAATCCTTTCTTCTGTGGCTTGGCATAAATACATTTCAGAAAGTAAGTAAGATTTTTTTGCATGAGGTGAAGAACAAAATTACTTTTGAACTAGTAAAACACTCTAGCATAAAGACAGACAAAGATTCAAACATTAACACCTGCAGCTTCTGCTTTCAATGTTCACATGCTTAATTGTTTTTCTGAATCAGAGTTTGCCAGTCTGCATTTAGTTGTTAGTAAAGTTTTGTTGCATTCTTCTAAAAATACAATTAAATTGTATTTACAGGGGTTTGATGTGCCCCTACTGTATGTAACATTTTATGGCCATAGTCATCACAGATGTTAAAATCAAGGCTTTCAGATCTTCTGCCTTCTATAAAAGAAAATTCAGGCCAACTGAAAGTTTAGTTTTGTTTACAGAATGTGATGATGATAGGGAAACTGGAGGAAGTCTCCCTCTGACCTAGTAAATAAGGAGATTTGCCTACCTCCACAAACTAGGATTTCTGACTCCCAACAGAACTGCTGAGTTCATTGAGTTTCTAACAAACTCTGGAATCACTAGAGGTGCATGGTTTAAGCTGCTGTCAGCATTCCCAGTATATCTTCCAAGGAAAAGGGATGTTTTCCCAAAGGAGTAAAGCATTTACTGTATGCTAACAAGTACAATGTTAGAAGGGGAAACTCTGAAAGTCCTTCTGAGGAAACAAGTCTATCATTGCAAGAATTTCATCTTATTCTCTCCCACCAGCCTCTCTAAATGTAGATTCCAGTTGTAATCAGAGACACTATACATCATACGAGATGGAAAACCCACTACAAGGGTTTTACTAACCATGTAGAGAGCTGGTAATGTATAGGCATATTAATACAGAATGCATAATTTCCTTATTGTCCTGTGAGAATTCCAGAAGACAGGTCAGATGGCTGCACTTCAAAATACGGAAATAAAGATTAAGCTTATGATAGTCTTAAGTTTACAATATTGACATTTTTCTGTATAATTTCTCTAAGCAACATAAAATTATTTTCTGGATCATGCCCTGTTACTGTTTCTGTGTACACAATAGTTTTGGTAGGGACAGTTATGTGCAGCCAAAATTCCCACTACAGCGACAGATCCAGAAGCAGGTCTGCCCTGCAAATGAACTCAGTCAAAAAGTCGGTTGTAATGGTGGTTGCCTCTCGTCACCCAAGAAGGTAATTACATTGTATTTCAGAAATGCTGAGAAAATCTGTATTTCACATGCAGCTTTGCTTCTTTGCATGGCTCCCTTTGTTGCTGGTTGAGGTTTGCTCATACTTTGCCATACACTAATAAAACTTTGGTTTTTAGACTTGAGTTCTCACTTCCTTCCCAGCCCCCAGACACTGATAGAGCTTAACAGTTCTTTAGTTCAAGGAATATATTTTCCCATCACTTCCTACATGCCAGTCCCAAAATAAGTTTTTGAGCTCTCAACAAATTCCAGAAAAATGCTCCAGAGGATTAGCAATACCACAGAAAGATGTTTAAATTTATAGTTAATAATAAAGATTAAGATAAAGAGTTCAATTTCCCCTTTGTTCTGCTGCTCTGAACGCAGTGAGCTATAACTTTGATTTAACAGGGGTGGGCAAATTGCAAATGATAACACAGCTATTCATAACATGAAACAATTTGATTTTGCATAACATTTTCTGACAGCAGTGCTGAATTTGACAGCATAAGCCATCAAAATAAAAATGAAGAAAAAGTAGATACGATGTGCATAAGCCCCGTTAAGGACTTTTAATGTGCACTGCTGAAAGATAATAAAAAGCACTGCGTCCAAAAATCATCATCCAGACCACAGAATATTGAGTATTGTTACAGCAAAGCCATCAGAAGGGAGTCAGAGGTGGATTATATGTTGCACAAACTTCAGTCCTAATATTTTTTGGTGTGCTGTTGTTTCATTTTATGCGTACCAGCAGCAAGACTTTGTCTACTAAGGTTGGAACACCAGATCAAAAGATAATACAGCACATAAACCTTCAGCAGCTACCAATTAGGTATAAAAAAAAGCAAAAGGGGTTCAGACTGCAAGAGGATTGAGCCCAACTTGTATATTAGATGAAATGTAATTTTTTCATCCTCTTCATCCTCCTAAACAAGAAGTTAAATATCCTGCAAAAAAATCCCAAGTTCCACATTAACATTCCTTAACAGACAGGAGTTTGTCTGACACATTCTACAATTATTTTAACTATTTCTAACATTTGTCATTCCTTTTGACACAAATATGTATATGACACATTCAAAACTGTGAAATGAAGAGAATGATGTCTTAAAAACCCAATGTCCTCTCACTGTGCCTTACCTTGGTCTTATTAGGATTTTCTTCATAACTGATATGCTGATCAACAACAACAGTCTCAAAGCTTATCTGATGCTGTAAATATACTCATGACAAAGAAAATGTTGGAGTGAATCTGTGTTTGGGGAATGAAAATAATTTTCATAAGAAAAATTAAACACATATTTTTAGAAGGGAATGAATTTTTACCTCTTCAAATATGCAGGGTTGTTTCCTCCCCAAACTCAGGCGATAATTTTTTTTTAGCTAAGAACATATGAAGAGTTAGTAAATGATCATCTGGCTGATAAATGCTTTATAAAGGAAGTGATGACTCTTTTCAAAATATTCATGAGTCTAATATTTTTACATATATGACAGAACAACATAGAAAAAGCACAAAGTATGTCAATGTTTTTCCACCAACAGTTATGCTGCAAAAAATTTCCATCACCTTCTTTATTTTACCTTGGGGGTGAAATTGGGAGTGTGTTTCTCTACAGCCCATTGAAAGCACTGCTGTTTCACATTAACTCATGCTTACTCAGCCACCAGATTTATACAAAAAAGCTCAGAATTTTTCAAGAAGAGAAGACTATTTTGGAAATTTAAGCAGCTACTGCTTTTGAGACCATTGGAAAAAATACAAGAACAGCTTTTTTCTATTTTCATTTGACACTTCAAATTTACGGTTTTCTTTTTATCTTTTTTTTTCCTTAACTTGGATTTCTGAGTAAATGAACTTAATACAAATACCGTTCCTAGTTTTACATGAGGTATTCTGCAGAATCCACTATCAGTGGACATACAAATTACTAGTTTTGGTAGAAAACAAGCAGAACAATTGACCTCGGCCTCTTTACAATAGATAGGTAGGAAGGCACCATACCAAATATAAAAATGCAGAATCTTGTCCTGCCTTTGTACAAGAAATCATCTTTCTGCAGGAGAAGTCTTGCTTTTGTTTTTTAGTTTAGATTCTTGATTTTCTCTAGATAGTTAAAATTTTTTGCATCCTCCAAGAAGCCTCCATGAAAAAAAGTAATTTGAAAAATTGTACAGTTTTGATTGGTTGGGCGGGAGTGTCGATCTGCTCGAG
>NW_009194310.1:0-903 GCF_000690835.1 Fulmarus glacialis
ATGATTCTATGATTCTATGATTCTTGGAAATATATAGCTGAACTTTTAAAGTATGTACACACATTGCTAGTTTAAATGGCTTCAGTTGGTAAAGTACATTTATAGTAAATTACATTTATAGCCTGTTTTGTAAATTACATTTATAGCCTGTTTTAAGTTATGTGACCCTGCTGGTCTTCCAGTTTCTTGGTTGTTTACATAGCAGTTCCACTGGAAATGTGATAGATGTTTGTTTATTTTTTTCTCCAAATAATAGTTTTCACAATATTGTGATCTTTTTTGTTTTGTTTTTTTTTTTCCCCATTCATTTTCATAGATAATTCCCAGATTCTTTTGCCATTCCTAACAGACATACCTTTCAGTGTTGGTAATTTACAAATATAGTAATTTACAAATATAGTAATTTACAAACCAGTACATAGTTCTAGTAACTATACACATAGTGCTTGTAACCAAATGTGGTGGTGCATTCATACCCCTCTTTTCTTCCCTGGGACACTTGTTGATCTGGGCCGCTTGTTGATCTCAGAAATTTCCATGAAACCTCGGCCTTGGTGTATTGAAGTCTGGCAGCTGAGCGCTCCTTGACTGTATCAGAAACTCTGAATAGCTGAGGCTGGGAACATACTCCTATTGCCTGGCCCAGGAGTCCAGTGGAACAACACCGAAACCTTGAGAATTTTTTAGTAATTACCACCTGGGACTGTGGCCAGGATGGAAACTTATGGATGACTAAAGCCAACTATCTTGCGAACCTATAAATGGTGGTCCTAAGTGAGGCACTTTGAGCTCTCCTGGACCACAGCGGGCTGTACCCAGCATCCTCTGAGCGCCTCTCAGAGCTTGAGATCTTTCGGGCCTGCAGTATTTGGATGACCGTTGGGTCCTGGGCTGAGTCCCCTT
>NW_009194311.1:0-519 GCF_000690835.1 Fulmarus glacialis
AAAACCCACAACGTTAGTTTGCAAAACAGATATATCGAGTTTTGTTTTCTGACATTAAAAGTATCTGTGAGTTGGCTTTAGGAGGCTTGGTGGTTAAATAAAACAAAACACAAAGCATAACAAACAGTATGCAGGGTTTGGTTTTTTTAAGCTATAGAACTAAGGGAAGAAGGTAAAAATATCTCTTTTTTTCAAGTTCTGAAAGTTTATGAAAACTAAGTGATTAATCAAAAATAATTTAAAGTAACTTCAAGAGAGCACATTTAAGTTTGATACAGCACAGACCACAGCAACTTGAACACAGCAGCAACACTAAAAAAAAAACCAAAACCAAACCAACTTATCAATTAGAACTACGATCCTATTCACGGCCAACTCTGTGTTCCTCACCCTTGCAAAGGTTTTCAAAAGCGGCGACTGCAGAAACACCTGTTGCACATCATCCACACTCTCGCTAAGGTACGCCGGCTCTCTCCAGTTGCTCTTTCCATTTATGGCCATCTGCTCCAAGCTGAAACG
>NW_009194311.1:550-5758 GCF_000690835.1 Fulmarus glacialis
AGGCAGCCGGCAGCCCAGGAAATCTATCTTTAGCGTAAGCAGGGTCACCTATCTCCAGCGTCAGAGAACTAAAGAGGATTCAGTAATAATTCTCTACGAGAGCTTCAAGGCGCCTATGCTGTTGCTGAAAACGTCTAAGAAACAACTTGAGGTTCGTTTAGTGAAAAGCAGGGAAAACACTGCTAGTGTTGCTTCTGACTTAAGAAAACACTAGATACAAACAGATTCATGCGGGCACACATGGGGAAAAAACCTTCCAGCACATTGCAGTTTATTTAAACACAAGGATTAAAAACTTGAAAAACCTACTAGCCAGCAGAAACATATAAACCAGAAGCTGAAAGTGAACGAAATCTGGAAGACGCACAAATGCAAAATTGTAGGCAACTGAAACGTCTCGCTGAACCAGCCCAGCTGCCCACCCGCTCGCTGGCTGCCTGCTGGGATTCCCACCACAGCCCTCTCCTGGGATGCTATTTAGGGGGCTTTATCTTTTGGAATAACAGATGCCTGATAGAGCTGACATTCCACCTCCCTTCACCCCAGGCTGGGAACAATAAAAGCCTACCTAAGAGCACAGGAACGCTAAGGGAAAGGGTCTCTACTGCACGCTCTGTCCCTTGGATAATCAGTGGCAATCAGCAAGAGTTTTGCACCGTGAGCCATTTCCCCAGCTGCAGCTCCTGGGTGCTCCCCATGCCTGGGCAGCTGCTGTTTCTTTCCCAAGCAGCAGTTTGGGGGTGTCCCGAGTTGGAGGCTGAACACCTGCAATGAAACTGAGTGGCCCTGCAGGAAACCCTCTACCTAAATATTTTTCTTTCTAAAGAGAAGCTTCAGTTGCACAGAAATTGATAACTATGTTTCCCCACATCTACCAGATAAAACTTTCCACTGATCATCAGAACACAGGAACAATATTCAGCTAGTCATTATAAATGTATCAATTCTACACCAATACTGAAATTAGAAAGTCCAAATCAGCATTTAATACATTATTATTCCAAGGCATGAAAAAGGATTTAAAGCAGGTCAGCAAAGCTTTGCAACCAACCCCTCTGCCTCCCCTGCAGCAAAGAGCTGTACAACTTTCATTTCTGTTTCTGCTGGTTACCATTTTTGGGACAACTAGTTAGTTTGCTTCTGTGCAGATATCAGGTTCGGTATATAAAGGACTTCTATTAAACAACTCAAACAACAGTTGCCAAATGTGAATGGTAAGAGAGTACTGAATGGGCTTATTGAAGTCATCTACTCCTAAATGCTTAAAAGCATTCAAAATTTTTCTGCTTTTGTATCCAAAGTAATTCCTATAGGGAACAGTTTAGATGCTGCACCACAAGTAAAAGGTACTTAGCAGAGAGCAGGAACAAGGCAAAAAAGATAGCTGAGAGCCATCTTTGTACTTTTCCAGTATTACGGCATTCTGCTGAGCGACTAGAGCGGAGAGAAAGGAGACCCAACACCCCCAGCATTAGGGACTAAGGCTGCAACACCTTAACAGCAGCGTCAAGGAGCAAAGGAGCCACTCAACCTCTGCCCTAAGTAACCCTTCCATTTCCAATAAAAATAGCACTATCTACTCCTCAAAACCTCTGACACTGGAAGACACACACTTCACAAATGTTTTTCCAACATGAGTTACTTAGGACTCCACTAAAATTGCCACCTAAAAAACATCAAGCAAAAAATAGTAACACTTCTGGCTTTGGCTGGAACAAGACATGTGCTGTCTGTCTATCATGACAGTTAACAAACTAACCTAACATTGCCAAAAATACTTACTAAAAGGAGTGCTATTACCAAGTTTGAAGTCTTCTCAACTAGCCACATTCTCCTTTAGCCAGGCCATGGTTTTAGCCTCAGAAGCATTTGTCTACCCAGTGAGCATCAGGAGATTTCAGTTGTGCTCAGGCAAGTTATTGCGCCAACACATTTGGAAGCAGGAAGTGCAACTTTGTATCTCAACACAAATTTTACACAAAACGTCTTTTTGCCACGCTAGAAAATGTCTAACAGAAGGCAGCAGGTCAGACTCTCCATCAGGAAACATGGTATTGATGAAAAATACACCTAGAAAAGATATCCCAAAAGGTGAAGTGAGGGAACAGGTTCTCTCAGAGAGGGGATGGGACAAGGGATAACCAGGCGGCTGTTCTTGCAGATGACTAGATCAAGTGTCATCAACTAAACTACACTTGTATCACAACACCCAGTAGCTCTTCTCACAATAAAGACAGGGGGAAAAAGGCAAACCAAAGGAGTAGGATTCTGCAATTAAAAAAAAAAAAATCCAACTTCAGTCAAAAGCCATTAACACAGAAAATCACTGGCAGTTATTTATTATGCAGCACCGTTCAGGCTCGTATAGCTTGTGCCCTACAAACACACATCATCACAGCAACCTTAATCTCCTCTCAGTACGTCCAAGGTTGTGATGCACAAGCGCAGTATCACAGCGGGCAGAAAAACTTCTAACCAAAGAATGATGTGTATGACCTGCTTCTTTAAAAATGCCCGATTCACAAATTTTCTATTACATTCATACTATCAACTACGGTACCATTGTGCACGTAATACAAGACTCCCAAAGCTAAATTAGACTGTATTGCTTGAGTAAACAACTTAGGATGTAGCTCTGTTACCTTACATATGCATTTCAGGAAGTGTATCACCTGCCCAAACAAAGCAAAGTAGTTTACCCAGATGGAAGTATATTTTCCAGACTTCGGGAACTGAGTAACAGGAGAACTGCCATTTGCCGATCTAGAACTCATCGGAGCTACCACCACCACTTACCTTTCATTCTTTTAAACTAAATCTCATCTTACTGCTTTTATGAAAAAATCTGATTCCTTGGCACTTTATTTTAAAATAGTTCATTATAAAAGTTTCTGGTCTGTTTTCAGAAAAAAAAACCTTAGAAAATAATTTCAATTTTTAAAATGTAAACAGTTAACTAGGCTAGCTCATGTCTATCTTCACTGTTGACCTAATATCTTCTAGCTCCACTTCCTAAACAAGTAGCATGTACAGTAGATTATTCAAGGCTCTCAACAGCTGTTACAAAATACCAAACTTGGTAATTAAGTCTGACAGGGCTATACTTTAGCTTTACAGAAGAGAATACTGGCAACACATCCATTTTGTAACAATGCCCCCAGTTTTAACATAAAACAAGAGTAACAAAACAAAATAAAGCAAGTGATGAGAGGAAAAAATGGACTGAAATTTTCAAAATGGTATACTTTCTGAAACTGCGATACAGCTCCCCCCTCTTTATCTGAAGAGCTATCAATGCCGGCATTTACAAGGTCAACACTTAACTGTAGCACCTGATTTACAATAGCTTATCCTTTAATACTATCAGGCAACCAGAGCAATACTTTAATGAAGAATTCACAATTCCAAGCATGGAACTCAGTCAAGAGTGACTACACATACGCTAACAGACCTCATTAAAGTTTATTGGCGTTCACATGCTTGTTTTATCTCAGCATTTAAAAGACCACAGTAAACAGCAGTGGAAGGTAGTAACAGTGCTTAAGCCACATTTTAATTAAAAACAGTTGAATTGCCCGTACAGGTAATACCCAGAAATCCTTCTGTATGCAACACTTGACTGGAAAAGAAGCATTTTCCGTTTACTGCTTGTTTTAAGGCAGACATTTCAGTTCAGAAACTCAAGAACAATTCCTTACGTTTTTTAGTATTTCCCTAAGCCCGGCTCTGTTCTTCAAAAGACTTTCAGCTGCATAACAATTTAAGGATGGTACATAACCCACTGCATACCAGCAATCAACAGCGAAGAGGAGAGCAATCATCTCAAAACACTTGTTTCCCTACGAGCCGTATGTTATCAGCCCAATATTGAGAGAAATACGAGCTACAAAGCCAAAACGTATCTTTAAAGTCGTTTAGGAGTTGCTCTTACAACCAGCAATTAAGATAACCTTAAGCAGTAACAATTTTGGTCCAGCTTTCTTCCTACAGTTATCAAACAGTGTAAAGTTTTGTCAACACTGAGGCCAGCAGCCACAGGAAAAGGCAAGGCATAATTAATATAATCCCTTAGGATAAAGGATTCCTCTCTTAAATCCACATGATACCATCCACATACATAAATAAGTAAACAGATACGGTATCCTGATAGTACGATGATGGCAATACTAGACATGCGTAGGTATCTGTATCCCTCACTGCAATGCAAACATCAAAAAAAAAGAATTAAGTTGGCTGGGCTAAGGACATCAGAAAGAGCAATACAAAGGTCATTTGTTATTTATCTAAGGGTTGGCTCACAAGCAATCTAGTTACAGTGACTTAAGAAGCTGTTGACACAATAATCAAATACTTAAACGACCTCTATTCACTGACAGTCAAAAGTAAAAAACAACCAACTGAAACCTCCCGCAGTAGCGAGCCCTGCAGAAACCGGAGATGTGTTCTACTGGCAAAGTGAAGCTGTCTTCTCCATCACGCACAGGAGAGCGTCTTAATGCTTGCGACCTGTTCCACTTTTTCTGTTCTGCAGCAGAACAGTTCTTTGTTGGGGGGGTCTGTGTGTGTTGGGGTTTGTTACCGCCTCTCCAAAAAACTCCGGCTGTTTTTCCACATTGAATAAACCATTAGGAAGATTAGGCAACTTGCGCCCCTTTTTTAAAAGAGTATCAATACATTGGTAAACGGCAGAACATTTACCTTCAGCATAGGTTCGTGCTCCTACAAACCTAATGCCATGTCAACGTAAAGTCGGTACTAAGGTGTACTCTCGATTCGTTCGTGCCCAGGCACTGACGGCGCAGTTGGTTACCTATAACGCTACACACTGTGCTGCTGTGTACGACTGCCAAGGACTACTTTAAAAAGTTGAGCTCCACGTTGCAAAGACAAAAATAAAATCACGGCTGGCACGACTTCCGCGGAGAACTGAAGGTTTGACATCGTATTTGTGTTTCTGAGCAGTGTAACCCCGCTCATGTTCTCTCCAGGGCTGTACCGCACTTAGGGACAAATCCCGGGATCACCGGAGGATCCTGTTGTTACAAGGGGCAGATTTAACACAACCAGAAGAGGCCAAACTGTGCCCGGTTCTGGACACGTCCCCGACAAGGTGCCAGCGCTCGGGTAAACGGCCCTCGTCCCGGCGGTGGCAGGGGCTGCGCAGGGGCTTCAGGACCCGGCACGGGCCGGCGGCAGCGAACGGCATTC
>NW_009194312.1:0-2807 GCF_000690835.1 Fulmarus glacialis
CTCCTGTCTATGTGGTGCGGCGGCCGCTGGGGGGGCAGGCGGCTAGGCCCTTGCTGTGGAGCCGCAGGGACGGGAGGTCAGCGTGTCCCTGCGTTGGGAAGGGCTGCTGGGCCTGCCCTCTAAGATCCGAGCCCCTGAAACTATCGCAGGGCGGCCCGTGCGCAGTGTTTATGCAGGAGAGGTGTCCGATCCAAAGGCAGCCCAAGTTTTGGAGCCTAAGGGGCTGGGTATGGTGTAGGAGTGCACAGCAGTTCATGCTTTCCTGCACTTAGAAGACACGCAGATTTGAATATCACTTTTTAAATATAAACATGTTTCCTGTTAGTGAAGTTGTCTACATGAAATTGCTAAAGACAGCTTATGATCAATTTGCAGAACTTCGCAGTTTCTAAATGAGGAATACTCTGCTGAAAGATTCGTTACTAGAAGTGCATCACACAGAAGTAATAAATGCTGTATATTGCATTTAGATTTTCAGCACGTTTCTGGTAAAGATGCAATACACATTTGGTTGATGTGTTCTGTGTGGCTGGTGACAGTACTTGAAATCAACTGATTTTTGCCAAGTGATAGCTAGCTAACTGCTAGTAATGAGTTTTCAGAACTGTTCTAGGTTCATGGGGTTTGATTTGTTTTATTTTCCGGAATGTTTTGCAGAGTCCAACCATAGTCCAAGCTTCAGAGTTGATTTCAAAGCTCCCTTTCATGAGTCAAACAACTTTGTCAAGGCTTAAAGCTTCAGAAGTATGTTTGGCAGCTGCTGATAGCAGTTTTGTGTAATATGTACTTGGAAATAAAGCTGTTTATGTCCACTCAAGGTGAGATTTTGGTGTAGTAGATGTGATTTGAATATGTGTCCGCTTCTGTCATTCTTTCATGAAACACTTAATGTCTTTAGGGTTTGTAGAAGTTTCTGGTACATGAATTCTAGTTTTCTGCAACATATATGGAAAAAATAAATACCTTCTATTCATAAGTGATACAGTGTGTAAGTAACTTTTTATGCCTGGGAGTAGGGTCTAATTTAGAAGTAATGCAGAAGCTTATAAACAATTAGAATATTATATATATATTTTTAGCAAAATTATTACATTAAAGGGTTGTATGTGCATGCATTTGTCAGTCAGGTCTTCCTGAGGTTGATAACTTTCTACCTCAGGGATAGTCATAAGTATTCTGGAGTCTGTTTACTAAGCAGAAGCATGCATATACCTTCGATGAATTTTAGCTGTGAAACTGGTTTGACCAAGAAATTGTGTTAAAAGTAGCTAATTAACTGCAGAATCAAAAATAAGGATCACTGTAATAGAATATGGCAAATAGGTAATTTCTGAGTTAATGTGATAAGTTAATAAAGCAGAAAAAGCTGTAAAATACTGATGGAAAGTAGAAAACTCAATTAAGGGACTTGAGATAGAATGGGAGAAAAGAGCAATAAAAAGTCAGTTTAAATTACCGGTGGAGGTAAACATGATGTTCATTTGAAGATCCAGTTAGCCTTGTATTAAGTCTTATCTTTATGGTCTAGCTGCTAATTTGAAGGGTGAGTTTTGCATAGTGAGTAAGATTTAATAATAATTGCATTGTAACTTTATATTGTCTTTATTCTGGACAATTTTTTCTTTATAATTCCTTTGGCCAGCTCTTGAGCTCCTCTTTTCCATAACTGGTAAGCAAACCCAACAAACCGAGTTTCAGAATATCGTAGAGTTCTCACTGAAAGCCAGTCTTTGGATAAGACATGCACTACCTCCGTTCCATAACTAAAGCAAAGTGATTAATACAGTTTATATCAGAATTGAGGGTTTGTGCTTCTCCACTCCCGAGTGTTCTTTGAGATTGCATCAAACAGACCTGGGGGTTTCTTTACAAGGCATTGAGAATCTCTCTTTCCTATCAAAATTACATTCTTTAAAAACTTCAGCCTTTTTGATTGGATCATCCCTGTATTTTTCCCTTCTCTGTGATGGTCCAGCCAGATGATCTATCTCCTGATTACACTAACCGACCACAGCACAAATTGTTCTGTGCCTGGTGATCTTCTTTATCCAAATTAGCTCAGTTAGCATCGTTCAAACACTAGTTCTAACCATCTGTTCACCAAGAATGTAGGTGTCCTTGCCACATCCTAGTACAAAGAGTAAAAAACAGTAAGCCACGTTGATGAGACCATTCATGAAATCAATTCAGAAGTGGTAAAGTAGGAAGGTCCCCAAATTGCCAAACTCTGTTTCAATACATAATTTATTTTAAAATATAACAACTGCAAGCCTTAAGAAGTAGTATCAGAGTACATACAATAATTACCTATTTTTGAAAACAAACAAAAAAACACCCCAAACCACCCACATAGCATTTCACAGTTTATTATCTGTTTGACACTGGGGAGACTGTTGGGAGTATTATCCTGCGTGTTAATATACGGTGCGTAGGCACCCTAAGAAGGCCTTGCTATAGCTGTGACTTCTCTTCCCTTTTTTGTCTCACCAATGAATTTATCTCACTGTCAAGTCTTGGAAATTGCCGTATGATTTGGTATCTGGACAAGAGTCTTACTTATTCCGGCTTTACATGCATGGAACATAATTGACTGATGGATTTATAACTAGTAACTATGTAAGATTAGAATCAGACACTGTTTACATAGCAATGCGAAATAGTATTAAAAAGATCTGAAAAGCACAACAATACCGTGCTTGTAATACGGATATGTACTAGTTCTGATAATATCCTGGTTATGTAAAGGAAATGAAAGAACCCAAGGTAAGCAATTAAAACATTTGTGTTCTTTATATATATTATAAATA
>NW_009194313.1:0-2976 GCF_000690835.1 Fulmarus glacialis
TGGAGTGCTGGACAAGCTAGTCACAAAACTAGAAGCATTATAAATGCATCAGTGTCACATTGCATCTTGTCCTAGGGAGACGTTTCTGCCACGGTATGAGAATCACACTGTTTCTGTAACTCAGACAAGTATCTCCATGTGAGAATGCACTTTGCTCTTTAGCCATACCAAACTACTTGAAGCTAGCAGAGGAATCTGGAACACAGGGTTGTCTTGTATCACATAAATACGGACTTATCTTCACTATGCTATGAAAAAGTAGATATTTTTCTTGCTGTTTTAGGAAAAAGACTATCCATTTTTGCTCCTATCTTGAAATATCTTCAGCCTGATTTTTCAGAGCAGTCAGCATTTTTATGGCACTTTAACACAGAGTTCCTTTTGGCTCCATTTGCAAACCCACCAGATTTTGCTTTCAGTTTCAAGTTAAAATAATCTCGTATCAAAGCTCTGTCATGGCATGGCCAGTTTTGTGGAAAGGTAAACAACAAAAACCCAGCTTAGACCACATACTAAGAATTTTGCATGATTTCAGTGGAAATCCATGTCTCAACCAGATCCTTTAAAAAGCAAATTATGAATTGCACATGCAATAACTGCACTCAGTTTTCAGAGAAGAGAGTGAATAGCATTGGAGGAGTTTTATCATTTTGCAGCAGTGTCAGATTTAGCTTTAGAATATAATCCCACCTACCTAATGAGCTCTAAGTGCACGGCTTGTCTCACCGCCAACTGTGTCAACAGAAAGCTCCTTTTGGCCGGCAGCACAATCAATAAGGTGATCTGAGTGGTAAAAGGAAGGATACTAAAACCAGCAGTTTGACCAGCAAGAAAGCAAGGGTTAAGCTGAGGCTTTGCCATAAGAAGGGGTGATAACATCAGTTTTAAATGAGACAAGGGTAGAGGCAATACTGTAACACAGGACAAAATCCTGCTTCGGGGAGGTTTTGAGATACAACGGGGAGCACTCGCCCTCTAGAGGATTAGTGACCAGCAGCCAGCTCTTGCTCTTTCGAACTCACAGATCCTTTATTGCAGCTTGTGAATGGTGCGAAACGGTTCAAGTTACCGAAATTCCCTCTGCTGCCCTTCCTCCTCCCCGGTACCAGCCCTGCTGTGCTCCCCGGCCTGGGGAGAAGCCAGAGGAGGTGGCTGAACACGATGCGCTGTCCCAGAAGCTCTCATAGGAAAAACTGCTATCGGTCTAAACACTAAAGCTACCTGGAAGATGATTCAGACGTTTCTGGAGCTATAAACTTGCAGATTGTGACTTTCCTGGAACAAATCGGAGCAGGTGTCACTTTCCAATACCGTTTCTTGAGCAACAACTCTGCCACGCTCCTCAATCGCCCTTAAAAACGATGTTATCACCCTTTCCTGTGGCATAGCCTCAGCTTGCCTCTTCTCTTGCACCTTCCCTGGCCGCCTTTAACTTCCCCACGGGTGGCATAAGCCTCCGCCTGCTTTCTGTTGCAGTCTATAGTTTTCTTTCTACCTTCTCCACATCTCAAAAGGCCTGGAAGATGGGGGAGTTTTGCAATTTTTCACTAAGCCAACACCTACCATAATGCTGACCTAAAATTCTTCACTGCCAATAACAATTTCCTAAAAACTGAGCCATTAATACATGTGAAGAAAGCAAAATTTGCCATGCGAGGAATGCATTGGGTATAATAAAACCTAAGCCTGGTCATGGAGGACAAAGCATTTTTTGGTAGTTCCAAAGATAGTAATCTACAACAGTATTCCCAAGATCCTTTAAGCAAGGCTAAATGGATCATTTAAGAGAAAACTCTTAAATATGCAGGGCATGTAATGGCACTTTGGAAGCAGTTTGTACTTTTATTTTTGAAATATGTGTAAATTCAACCAGGGTTCCCTAAGGCCTAAATTTTAAGGCTCAGTTGAATTTTAATTGCTTACTAACAACATTATGTAATTCTCCAATTAATCTTCTCTCAAAACAACCTTACCCATGAGATATTATTCCAAAGCCTATTTGTGTAAAATTGTTATTTCTGAAAATGAAAACATATTTGATTTCGTAGCTGGAGTTAATATCTTCTATGTTGAATAATGTGCTAAGCAGGGTCAGAAAATGTAACTGTCCAGTTTTGCAAATAAATGCAGCCCTTCTTGTGATTTAATTAGATGAAGCCTCCCTCTGAAAACTGTCGACGTACCAGAAGAAGGTTTTAGGCCAACATTAGGACAGCAGAATCTATAATCTAATACTGGATGTGTTCTTTGCTTGTTTGGTATTTTTTTAAATTGTTTACACATGTATGATATATACATGGGTACTTGACACTTTACGTAACACACAGGTAAACATTTTATCTTAGCCAAACACAGTTATCTGAAGGCCAAATGTGTGTTTGGTGAGCTCTGTTATCAATAGATAAATTACTGAAAGAAAGGTATCTGTAAGCAGGCCTGGGGCACATACATTCAATGAGTTTTGCGTGTACAGTGATTTTTCTAATGACTGATGTTGTATCTGATATTCAGGGTATACATTATTCCGTTTATTGAAAGCTTTGTTGGTTCTGTTTTGAATGGCAAACTGTATATGCTTGAGTTATCACAACAGAAAAGCTTATCATAATAACGTCACACACACTGCAAGAGGGCAAAAGCTTTGGCCCATCGCAGCGCTTCTGTATGCTGAGGTTAGACATTGTCTCATCCGAATGCAATTGCACCCTAAGTTATGTTTAAGAGTTGAATAAGTCAAAGTTATTATCATGTTCACTTTTATGCTCAGCTGTTGCTCTAGGGATATAGCCTTCTACCACTTACACGCTGCCTGGCTCTAGTTTTCGTATTAGGTATTCATTTTATAGGGTGAATTGGAAAATGATATTTGATGCTCCAGAAACAGAGTGCCTCTTTCAAACTTGCAAAGTACAGAAATGTGAAGTATATAGTATGGATAAAATGAAAAATATATAATATTTAATATCTGGTATTATA
>NW_009194314.1:0-7256 GCF_000690835.1 Fulmarus glacialis
AACTGTTCTGTGATTCTATGATTCTATTTATACAATATTAATACTAGGACTTGCCTTTTTGAATTTGCTATTCATATGTACTTAATGAATGGTTTAAAATAATTGCATCAGCATTTTATCATTACTATTCCCATTGCAGTTATTAGGGAGTACTCTTTCTATACAAAATCTTTATGAAATCAACAGTCTTAATTCCATTTTTGTATCTGCAGCTGGAAATTTTGGTCCACTCATTTCCTAATCAATATTAAAGAATGAAGACCTTCAGTATGGCACCTTATATGACTATGCTACTATTTAGTTCTCCAAGTAATTTGAAGCCAACGATCCTCTTAGGGATCTCACATATTAGGCTCCTACAAGATAAACATTCCCCCCTTTGTGCTGCACACAGAAGATTTCTTTTGCTTTCATTGCCACCATCTGTTGGCTCACTCTGTGGAGAGAAAGCTTGCTATTGTTAGTCCAGGTAATTTTCTATAAGAGCACCTCACATTTTTTGTTTTGTTTTGGTTTGGTTTTTATTATTTTGAACCTTGACTTGAACAGGGATGACATTTACCCAGACCTTTGCACAGTCTGTTTGAAACCTGACAAGGTTTTCATTCCATGATCACAGCAGACATCTGAGAACCTCTCTATTTTTCTCTTTTGTTTTTTCACTCCCACTCTCTCCCCTAATTCTAGACTCCACCTCAGTAGGCGCTGCCTTATAATTCTCAGCTGATGGCCAAATGACTCAACAATAAATGGAAACATTTCAATTTGGTCTGGTGAATATGCCCAAAACTATCAGTCATGTCCCATTTCTTGGAACAGAGTTGGCTGACCCTAAAATTCTTAAGTGAGAACTATTACATTTCTGCAGAAGCTTCTAAATGGCAGAAAAAGTTTGTGTGTATGACAAAGATGTAAATTTAGGACTTACTTAGCTTCTTAAATGCCAAGACTCATTAGGCGTATTACAGTGCATTTATCATTAACTCTAAGTAGGGTCCTTTTAAGTTTCCTAATTAAAACTCATTTTTTCTTTACAGAGGAGTCCTTCTGCCTAAACTTTCAATCACAATCTGAAGAATATCAGAAAATTTCAAGCTTTTAGCTGCTTATTCAAATCAGGTTCTGAAACAGAAATTTTCTACAGCGTTCCTTCTCAACCTTTCTTTGCTCAGTTCCATTCATACTTACTGTCTTTAACAGATAAGCATTCTAAACTCTAAAATTTTATCAGCTGAGCTGCTGAATCCTTCCTCTGCATAAGAAGCAGGTTCTTCTCCTTTGTTAAATTGCCGTGGTAAATTTAAAAGAAATATAAAAGATGTTAATTTGTCTATGCTCTTTTTCTTTTGAAATCATTCCAAATTCTACTATATATCTTTTCCTGAAGTGACTCTTTACTTTTGTACAATCATGTCACTGCTACATTGCTACAAACATATAATGCAAAAGAAGGTATTATTTCCGGTACTAATTCCTGAAGGAATGAACTAGATGTCTTCGTAAGTCACTGAACGCATATCCACTGCCACCTACAGCACAGTTTATCATCTACTCATGTAGTCCTACTACTATTCATGACTTTACTGACTGGTATTTAGCACAGTAATACAGAGAATACTCTCCTAATATCCCAGGCAATTTGGTTATGACTACGCTTCATGGCCCTGAGTAAATTATTTTTTAATGCCTCAGAAATGCCGATCAGATATATTATGTAATTATGCATACCATCCACTTCTACTATACTTACCCAGCATACATTCCCCATTTGTAGGTATTCTGCCACAGTTCTCTCATTAGTATTTCCAATATCTTACTCTCAACCAGTAAAGCTTACAGGTCTGAAGTTTCCTGGATAAGGCCATTACTCTTTATCACTGCTTTCTGATAAAGTAGTGCTGTCAGACTGTAAAGAAATTTTAGGTCACACTCATTCATCTTTCTGACAGAGGTTGTTGCAATGTAGTTAGGGCTAAATAATACAAATGGGGATATTTTTGGAGAAAAACACTTTGGTAAATTAAGTTATTTCCATCAGTTTCATAAATAAAACCACAGTAGTAAACTAATGAATAAGCCCATTGTACCTGGATATCAATGGTTTTTCTAACCTTTGCAATCTATGCAGTTTTTGGATTATTCTCAAACACCACCACTGTCATTTCTGAAGCACTGAAACTTTTCTGGACTTTATGAAATTTCTTATTTCAAGAAGGCGGAAGTTAATACAAATTCATGAAAACTGTCACATAGCAAGGCAGACAAGGCTTCATGATTCCCACTGAATACACTTTTTTTCAAAGTCTTATGTTACAGAAAAAAAGACAGCACTAGAAAGATGGCATTCCAGGTAAAAAATGCCATTAACAGCAGGGAAATACAATTTCATAGCAATGAATGTGTTGGAGAATGATGTGGAAATTAATCTAGGAAATAATTCAAGAAATTAACAATATAGTGGATATTTGCCATACTGAACAACAAGTGTGGACATTTCCTTCATTCAAGAGAAATTGCTTCTTCAAACTCAGAAATACTTGAGTATCCCAAATAGCATGCATGGGATTTTAAAAAGCAGCTGCGTAACAGTGATGCAATGAAAAGGTACCTGGTAAGACCTAAAAATAAACAAACAAATAAATGTGAGAACCTGGGGAAAGGGACTGATGCCAATATCTGGTGAAACAAGGCAAGTTCAGAGACTTGAAAATATCTTACACTGAATCCTTAATTTTCAGGCTGGATAACTTCAGTACAGTCTATGATCTCTTCTTTACTTAATTTGTATTGTTACCGAATGCCCAGATACATGCCATAAAAAATGTATGTCCTACGTCTAAAAAAGAAGAAAATTACATATAAAGGGAATAAAAATCATGCATGTTATGGAACACAGTTTGACAGAGCAGCTGCAGTTCATATAAGGTCATCTAATTAAATTGTGAGCAAGGGGGAAGGAAGCACGAATTTATATTCTACTGTGTGCATAAAAAAAGTATTTTGCATGTCATGATTTTGTAATTATGGTCTACATAGCCCTATAACTCTTATCAGGTTCTAATTAACTGTAGCACAGCAGGTAGACAAGAACAGTATCTTTTCAGTGCCGTTTTAATGCTCTATCAGGAACACAAAAAAATGTATCACAGGAAACAGACATCACCATTTTATTGGAAAAAAAAGAGACTCAAAATGGTTTTAGTTGCAATAGTATTTTCCATAAGTGCTAAATTATTTTACATTTATTTCTACTGTTATCACTACAAATAAAGTTTTAAAGTATGTATTTTAAAAATGCATTGCTGATTAAAAGAGCATGTTACAAAATCTATACACGTAATAATCTTTTTTGGGATTTTGGAATAATTTAATATATCTTCATATGTTATTCAGTAAAACTATAGGGAAATAAAGACAGCAAAACTTATTAAACATTCTATTTAATACTACCTTGTTTTCTAATTAAACTACAACTACCACTATATAAAAAGTTTAAAATCAGTTCACTCAGAATAAGATGACTTGGTAAATTTTTCAGCTACGCTCCTGATAAATCTTCCATGTAAAAATAGAATATATCAAGGAAAACATATCAAGTACTTCCAAATGGAAGTACTGACAATGATACATTCCAATTCCACTCATGCATCAATGGCCAAAAATGCTAGCCTAATTTCCTTTAAGACATGTTGGTACTCACCAATTTCTTTTAAGGGATTCACCAAGTTCAGAAAACTTTAGAGTACTAACTGAAATCTCTAAAATAAATGTTCTTTGATATTTTCCTGACACTTATTCTAATATCAAACTGTTTACATCTGAAACAGAAATCAGTCTATCAGCAAAATGTATATTTTTTTTAAGCTCACCTCTCCTTAGGCCATATAGAAATAAGTGTCTGCCGCACCTTTAAATGCAAAGTGTGCCCTATGCACAGTGTAGTGGTATTCCTAGTATGAAAAGTCTGACACAAATTACATAATAATTATGTTGGGTAAACCATATAGCACACAATTAAAAAACGATGGATGAGTTGCAGGAAGATTTGAGGAAGTGTGAACGGTCTGTTCTTCTGCTTTGTCTCTAGGACAACTGTGAGAATCCGCTTTCACTATAAAAATATTTTAAAAACATTATTATTTCTGAATATGACTGAATATAAGAATGCTTTAAGTGCAGTAATTTATCACATCTTCTCTTTGATTAATATTTGTGGTTCTTTTACATTCTTTTTATAACATTAATAACTGCCACTATATCCAAGAAATGCTGAAAAAACAGAATACTAGGCAATGTTTCCGATGTGAACTCCCTCTCTCTTCAATTCTATGACAGTGTAAGTTATAATTAAAATTTATTTTATTTACCCTTATTTTAAGAGGTAAGTCCCATACAATGAAAAATATCTATATTAAAAGTTGTTTTACTCAAAAATCCTTCTCCCCTCTCCAACAAGATGCCAGGTGGAATTTTGTATATATAGCGTGCCCTTTACAATGCAGACTGTCTAATCACTGCAGCTTCAACTTATCTTTTTGCAGTCTATAATTCATACCATTTATATTGTTCATGTCATGCTCCTGATGTAACTTTTCAGTCACGCTACTTCATTTTATAACAGTTCAGTAGAGCATAAATTTTAGCTTTTGGTCAGCTATGACGAAGTCTCCCCCAAAATTTTATGTATGTAAAATACAGCTACTCCAATTATAATATTGTATCAGTGGTCTTCCCACTCTCAATTCTTGTAAGAAGTGTCACAAAAATTTGTCATAGCTTATCTGGAAGATTTCACTTATACCTGTGAACTACCCATAGGTCTACCAGGTTCTAGTTAACATGCACTGCCCATCTTTTGTACTAAGCTTTTTAATTCTTACTTTTAATGGAATCCCTTTCCCTGTGAATCTTACTCAGCTGAAGAATGTGGACTGTCTGCCCAGTTGTTCTACCAATGCTCAACAAATCTGGAAAGAAATGTTAATTTCTGTGAGTTTTTAATGAAGGTTTTGAAAAACAAGAAAATATCAACCATATAGCCTGGTATCTTCTCATTTAAAACTTAATGAAAAAGGATACCTTTACAGATTTAGTTTTGTATCTCTGAAGATGTGAGTTATCTCCAGCTTTTGTTTTCCCCATAGTTTATGTAACTACAGATTGCCAAGTCCTAGGGCACTGCTCCTCACCATATGAGCCTATTCTTACCATATGATCATAAACAAACCATAAAACTGATTTACACAGGTTACTGTTCTGTTTGAAAGATCAACCTGTCAACAACATGTTGGCTCCTGCATGCAGTTTACCTCCTATGGAAACGTTGGTGAGGAGCAAAGAAAGAGGAGAAATGGGAGACAAGTAGATACGCACACTCCATAAGCACATATATACAAATGTCTGAAATAATACACATGCAAATGAAGACGACTACAAATACTTACTCTTAGACAAAATTTCTAGCCTTTCTGCATTCTCTTGCAAGGTAGTGTACCACTGGTTGGCTATTATAGAATGAACACCAGTAAGGCTAAGAAGCATTGCTGTCTCTGTTGGTCTCTCTATAGCAGTATGTAGACAACTAAAGAAAATCAAAAGTATGAGATCAATAAACTAAAAATGTACACAATATATCTAAAAATATAACTAAATATACAATGCTTTTTAATAGAAGGGGAAAGAGAATGCCAGACTGCATTTTCTTGTATGCTGAGCATAAAGTGTTTTCTAATATTCATACAGCACCTTAAATTTAATACAAAGAAATTAGGTAACTTTCTCTCTACATCTTTTCCTGATGCGATTTTACCATGTGGTTTGCTCCCTGTCCTATTACCGTTCTGGGCATCTCAGGAAATGTGAAAGGAGGAGTAACACACTAGCTTTTACAAAATACTGCAGAATGTTGGGAATCAGGTGAAAAGACTTGTTTAGTTCTGCTTAAGTTGCTAAAAGGAAACATAAAATATTGGAGGAACTGAAAGCTTGCTCTTTGTCATAAGCGTGGCAGTAACTTGGAGGCTTAAAAGCAAATCACTTGTAAAGTGGGATTCAATTTCTTACTGCTGAATATTCAAATAAGTACCTCTGGTATTATTGTTTTAGTGATGGGAGGGGAGTGATACTCTGTAGGGTTGGAACTGCAGTAAATTGAAGGCTGAATTTTGGTTTTATTAGCCTCTGCTTTTCATGGTAACTTTACCAGAAAATTATAATTAAAGCTTTCTGTAATCTTTTGGAGAGATGCTGTCTGATTGTCTATGGAGTTATGTGACTCAGTTTTAACTGAATGTTATTCTAAACTTTCTGGAAGCTTTTAGGCTTAGACATGTAAGTCCTGTTGATAAATTCACCAATATCTATTAAAGTGAGACTTCAAAAGTTCAGAGTTGGAAAAACTAGTTTAAGGAATCGTGTTTTGTTTTGGTTTAGGAAATGGCTGTTTAGGGGAGGTGAAAAAGGATATTAAAAATAAAAACACCAGAAGGTTGTTTAAACACTCAGCGATCTGCATATTTACATATGTAGATGTGTGTATAACGTATCTTACACACAATTCATTTTAACTTACACATTGTTGCATTGATTAAACAGTATTTTTAGAGAAGAATTTTTTTCTATTTCTTTTTCATGGAATGAACCATCAGAAAAGTCAAGAGGTATTTAAGCAGCCCTAACAGGATTGGGTATAAGATTTAATTGGCTGCAGAACTATGGCAGACCCAAAAATGACATGAGTAGAAGTACATACATTTTTATATGGTCTGTGTTCAGAGCATAGAATAGAACAGAATAGAATAGAATAGAATAGAATATTTTCAGTTGGAAGGGACCTACAACGATCATCTAGTCCAACTTCAGGGCTGATCAGAAGTTATTAAGGACATTGTCCAAATGCCTCTTAAACCCTGACAGGCATGGGGCATCGACCGCCTCTCCAGGAAGCCTGTTCCGGTGCTTGAACACCCTCTCGGTAAAGAAATGTTTCCTAATGCCCAGTCTGAACCTCCCCTGACGCAGCTTTGAACCATTCCCATGTGTCCCACGGAGAAGAGATCAGCACCTCCCCCTCCACGTCCCCTCCTCAGGAAGCTGCAGAGAGCAATGAGGTCGCCCCTCGGCCTCCTTTTCTCCCAACAAGACAAACTCGGAGTCCTCAGCTGCTCCTCAAAGGACACTCCTTCCAGCCCTGTCACCAGCTTTGTTGCCCTCCTCTGGACCCGTTCGAGGACCTTCACATCCTTTTTAAATTGTGG
>NW_009194315.1:0-516 GCF_000690835.1 Fulmarus glacialis
CCCCCGGCGGGGGCCGGGACGGCTTACCGTCCTCCAGCGTGGTGGCGTTGATCTCGCTGGACGACGGCCCTGTCCCCGCACGGTTGAACGCCTGCACCACCACCCCGTACTGGGCAAACTTCTTCAGGTTGTCCAGCGTGTAGACCTCACTGTCTCCCGTGGCTTTCATCTCCACGATGCTGTACTGCCCGTTGCTGCCCGGGCTGTTCTCCCGGTACCCAATCTGGTAGCCACGGATCACCCCGTTCTGCAGCTCCTTCTTCGGGGCCTGAGGAACAGGGGGTGCAAGACGGAGTGGTGTCACGCAGGGCTACGCTGCCCAGCAAGCACGTCCCGGGGCCGGGAGGCTCGCAGGGCTCCCTTGCCGCCGCCGCCTCTCCCCAGCGTCTTTTCTCAGTGCTTTTAAACTTTCTCTCCCTGCGGCAGCGCTCGGGTGAACGTACCGAGAGGAGGAATAGTGACAAAAAAGGCCCAGCGGGTCCTCGGAGGCCACCAGAGGAAGGCGCTGGCTGGGCG
>NW_009194315.1:577-1128 GCF_000690835.1 Fulmarus glacialis
CCTGACAGCCTCAAAAATGCGCGAGGCCAGGTTGAGATCAATCTTAACAATATTTCTCTGAAGCATTAAGAAATCGATAGGGTTGATTGCAAATTTATGTTACAAAGCCAGGGTGATCCATCTCGCTGAAATACTCTTAAAACAAAGTGACTTATCTTTCAAGTGAGTCTTATTTTCCATTAATCTGTTTTTCAGCGCTTAGGGGGAGGGGGGGAGAAGCTGGAACCCTAAATTTATTGACTTACCAGTTCATTCTGAAGTCCTAACTTTATAATCAGTTTTACTTTTCATTATGCACCTTTGGAAAAACAAATCTGATTCTAAGTTTTATTGATCTTTGCTCAAACACTCTGCAACCCAGCGTCTCAGTTTTTACATATTTATCCTCTCTCTCCCCATGGCCCCCCACGGACATCCTATGAGATAACGAGCTTGTTATAAAACATGGTTAATAAGGACCCCGTGCGATGCAGCCGAGCTGCGTGCCCAGCCTTCAGGTTTTCGTATTGCCCGGGAAATTCCTCCTGGCCCTCGTACCGCTGACGAGGCGC
>NW_009194316.1:0-2378 GCF_000690835.1 Fulmarus glacialis
ATTCCTGTCTTTTACAACCATAGAGGTATGAGTTTAACGTATATTTTGAATAAAAAATAGCTCCTTGGGTGGGGACAGGCCAAACTCCAGTCAGGAGGCTATGTTCAGCCAGGAGCCTCTGATCCGAGCCCGCAGATACTTCCCCAGCAGATTATTCACCTGTTTGGAGACATAGTTTATAATGGAACTGAGGCTTTCACTGGGGCTGATCACTCAGAAAAAAGTCTTTTTTTCCCCCCAAATAGGCAGGAAGGTCAGCCGGTGGCAGTGCGGGACCGGTGTGCGGTGCCTGCGGAGCCCTGGCCGCGCGCGGGGTGAGCCCAGCACCAAACCGGTTGCTCACACCGGGCCAGACCTCTGGGCTCGCTGCCACGAAGGCACAGGAGGCAACAGAGACAACATTTTTGCAGCTCCTCCTTTCCCTCTAAATCACAATTTTTTAAGCCTTGAGTGTTGTAAATATTACCCACGTGAAGGGGAGACTATATTTAAATATCTATAGCGCACTCCTGAATACTCTGTTGGCACAGAACTGCGCGCTTTAGAAAATGTGTCGGCGTTTCTCTGAATCAATTTTGCTTAACCCTCAGAGCTGCGCGCTGTGAACGCTGCCCTGGGAAAGCCTCTTCTCCCACCCGCACAGCGATGCGGGCGCAGCCTCTGCTTCTGCCGGGTCTGGGCTTCCACACGCACCCCTTCCCCTTTGGGCACCGAAACAGGGAACCGGTTTCTAAAAGCAGCCAGCACACCGGGTGATCCCCATGAAATCTGGCTGTTCAACGCTCACGTGGGAGGTAAACTGGCTGAAAAATGGGTCCTCTTCAGCTGAGCTGCTGGAAAGGGCAGGGCCCCTCGCAACCCCGTTGTTCGGTGCGTGCCTCACGCCATCGGGTGCCAGCGGAGGGTCCCCTGCTTCACAGCCCGAAAGCTGTCGCTGTCCTGGTGTGGTGGGATTCTCCCTGGATTCTCCAGGTGCCACAGGAGTTATCTCGGTGTTATCCATCGCTGGCATCCGCGTGACTGCGGGAGACCGACGGCTTAGAGCTCATTGCAAGAGTGCTGCTTAAACAACTGGGTTGTTCCATGCTGAAAATGGCCCTTACCAATGTAAAATGCTGCCTTCCCTCCTCTCACAAGCAGGAATTATTTTTTCCTTCAAGTGCTGGCGTGCAGGCTCCCTGCACTTCACTTGAAACACAGCACAGGAGCTACAAAAGCAGCTTTCAGCTTCACATGCCTTCAAGTTTATTCTTTCTGCTCTAGCTGGGACGCGCATGCCACGATCCAGGGCTCAGCCATGGTTTTCCCCGCTGCATTTCCATTTGCTTCTATAGTTTCATCATGCCAGTAACATGCAAAGTTTCATATACATATATATATACACACACACGCAAACCTTTACATGCATGTTCAGAGGCGTGACAGCCCTGGTTTGCAAGGGAGAGCTGGAAATAAGAGGCTCAGCATGTGCCATCTTAAAAATACAATATTTTATGATAAAGCAAGATTGCTATTACATCTTTTATCAGGCTACAGCTCTCACAAGTAGTAAAATGGTGTGGGAAGTGTTGTTATTGTGAGAAGAAAGTACAGGTGGTGGTCCCTTGATGCCAGGGATGGGGCAGGGTGCCCTGGGGGGACCCCTGCCCCCGGGGCTCTGCCCCTGCCTTCTCCCCACAGGGGAACGTGGGCATCTGTAACTGTGCTCTTTAGAGGCCTCCAAAGATGGAACTGATCTTCATTATCATAATGCACTTAAAGGATATTTTCTTTCTTTAAAGAAAGCAAATGCATTGTTTATTTCAAACCTGAAGAAGATACTCATGCAATCTATTTCCATCCTGCAGACAGCGGGAAGCATAATGTCTGACGAAAACTTATTTTGCCACACTTGCCTGTCTCTGAACTCGTCAGTAGGAGCACAGAGATCTGAGAAACTTGTCCATCATGAAGTACCAGGTAATACCCATTGCACGTTGTCCTAGTTCTAAAAGGAATAAAAATATTTTGAAATTGATATTTCTTGCTGCGGCCTTGACGACTGTTAGTATTATTTCTTCACCTCTCCCCTTTCACGAAACAGGAAAGTTTTTCTGAATGTTAGCAGTTGTTTAAAATTCTGCCCGCGCATGCCGCAGCGCTGGGTGGAGAGGCACTCAGACACGCCTGGGAACGCACGAGGACCAGCAGAGCAGCAGCATCCTCACAAGCAGCATCTCCGTTAGGAACCCGAGGAAGGAAGCTCCCAAAACACTGCTCACAGAGCAGTCATGGATGAAATGTGGAAACCCCAGGACTCTCGACAGACGTAGCTGTTGGAAGGGCAGAGTTCTGGTTTAACAGCAGCAACAACAAAAGCCACCCGGCGTCCCCAGCGC
>NW_009194317.1:0-12818 GCF_000690835.1 Fulmarus glacialis
TTTATTCATATATATATGTTGTATAAATAAACACACACATCTATATCAAGTCCTGAAAAAAGAATTTCTGCTTATCTCTTTGCAAACAGTCCTAACAATGAGGCAGACATACGAGTATTGGGGATAGCTTTTCTTGGCAGTGACACCAATTTTATTTATGTGATTGTACGTAATTGTAAAAAACCACACAAAACAACAAGAAACCCTTATGTACTGAGTCAACATTCTCATATGCCAAACTTAGAAAAAATAATATGTTCAAAAGAATAGGTGATGGGAGTTCAAGGGCGTATGAGAATTACATTGATATCAAAAAGCTCTTCTGTATCTTTTTTCTTTTCCTTTTCCCTTCTCAGTTTCTCTCATCCTTTTCTCTTTGGTTCTCTGACTTGTTCTTTTCCCCCACAGATCTCTCTGCACATTCTTCTCTTTCTCTAAGTCTTCTCTATCTCTATTTCACCTTCCTCTTTTGAACGTAAGGACAGCTGTTTTCTTTTTATTCCTAGGTTATTAGAACTCTATATTCTCTATGGCTCTCTAATTTCTCTCCCTCTCCCAGCAAAATTCAGCTTACATGCCAAGATACCAGTGTTGGTACCCCAGCATTAGTGTTAACATGAAATATTTGCGTTAGTATCTATAATTCAGACTGGCTCTGGCCATTTCTAGTTTTAACCAATGAAACTTTTATGGTACCTGTCATAGGAAGTTGATTAGGAAGGCAAAAGCATCAGCCAGCTATTGTCTCCTGACTTTGGAGTTACTGAGTGCATCACTTCTTATCATTTGAAGCTAGTCAGGACTGTTCTTGAGGGCTCAAATTATTATCATTATGTTAGAAGACCGCTACCAATCAATCATTAAGGTAAAGTCTGTACTTTAAAAGACAAGTTGGTGGAGCATTTAACTTACACATGACCTATTCTGTAGCTGCTGCAGCCAGGAATGGCTACTAGCTAGATAAGAAAAGAAAAAAAAAAACAAACCACCAGTAAAATGAGAACATCATTTAACATCATTTAATTAATATTAGAAACTAGTACTGGAGTAAATTTTTTTTTTTTTTTTTGGACAGACATTGGCTAGAAGGCTTAGTGATATTAAAACTTCTTCAATCATTTTTGGGTGAGACTGGTGTGTATCCTCATCCTGAAAGATAGCCTAGGATAGCAAAAAGAGAACCATTTTTTTTTATGGAGGATCCAAAACCCACCCAATAAGTAGTTCCTAATCAATTCACATTGTTTCCTGGCTATACGTGTGCACAGAGATTGCTCCTTCTAACATGTATATCTACTCTGTTTCCAGGAATAGGTAGGATACTAGTACTTAACAAACAAACAAACAAAACCCTAAGAAGATTGATGGTCATAAAATAACTTAGTAAAATCTAGCCCAGAGTCATAATATGTCTCTTCTTAGAAAAAGGCAGAAATACCAAGCTTTTGGCTTTCCTTGAAGATAGCTAAGGTATCTGTGTAGCATATATAGGCATTTTGACAGTGGCCAAATATTGCAGCAATGCCACAGTTTTTCACAGAGATCACCCTTTGGAAAATGACCAGCCTCAATAACTTGTGCTGGGCAAGTTCCCACATCATCAGCTCAAGCACATCCTTGCTCGCAGTCTGATTGAAGAGCTCTGAGCAGCCAGTTTGGTTTGTCCTTTTTCTGCCAGAGACTCCCCTCCCAAATCTGACTCTTTGGGCTGTGTGACTGTAGCCCTGTGGCTGAAAAGCAGCATCACGTGGCTGTTATCACAGTCCCTTTTAGAACTGTGTTTCATTAGAAAAGCTAGTAAGAGGAATTGGTATTCTCATTGCCCCATTTGAGAAGAATATAAATCATATGGGACAGAGAAGCACGTTGCCTATGTCAAACAAGCCAACTGTATAGTTTCACTTACAGAGGAGAAAAATGGGATTTGAATACTATCACATCTCAATGAAGCTGGGTAGTAATGAAGCTTAGGTCCACAAAAGACTCATTCTGTTTTTAAGAATAAAAGGGGAAGGAGAAATAGTGCAGGCAGGAGTTGCAATGCTGGGCTTAAAACCTTGACAGCAGGCACATGGAAGGCAAGAAAGGATTTCAAGAATCCTGAAAAAAAAAAATGAAAAAAGAAACAAAGAAACAAACAAAACACAAACTACAACAACCTGAGCACTGTCTACAGCACAGTGATAACCAGTTGAGAGCACACAGCTACTGAACTCTGGTGACTATTAATTCTGCCAAGAAACAGGGAGCAACCAATGCAAGTAAATTAAATTTAAGCAAATGGATGCACACTACAAATGGGGCAATTTGTCCGAAAGGCTTTTGCAAAAAGTTAATGAAGATTTTCTGCAGGGTAAGCCAGTATAATTGTGCTGCACTGTATATTGATTATACAAAAAAAGAAATCTAAGCTAAGACTTCATACTGATAATACCTTGTCAAGAAGGATTAAATGTTGTTTCTTGGACTATTTATATTGGAAATTGAAATACTGCTGCCATTTTTTATGCTTCTTTTCTTATTTTTCATTATGGATTTGGGACAGTAGTTAGATATCATCTGTAAACATCATCTATGCTGCTGGAGGATTTTACAAACAAAATTATATATCATTGTCAAGATATAGCTTTCATAGCTGGAGAGAGAAAAACTTAAGTCATGTAAAATCATCAGAACTTCAGTGGTAAATGAAAATCATACTCCTCCACTTTCTAAAAATATCTATTCAAAGCAAGTGAAAAAAATCAGTATTTGTGGTGATAAAGTTCTAAAACAGAGCTTAGCATTAATCTGTTTGAAATACTATTATGTTTTGTTTGAAGGCGGTTAGTTCTTCTCTGTTGGAATTGTCTGCTTTTATACGATATGGAAAGGAAAAGAGGAATGACTGAGCATAGCTACATTGTGTTTAGAATAAAGAGGCTTGTGATCAGTGGGGGAATTACAGTCTCTAAACTGCTTAATGACCATTGCATCTGCTCTCAATCAAGGTGCAAGATATATACGTTTATCCCAACTAGATGTTTAAGCGACAGAACACAACATCTGGTGTAAGACTTCTTACACTAAAACATGCCAGTAAGTCACCAAAATTCCAGATGGCAGTTATTGCTCCTCAGTCAAGTACCAGAAGACAAGATATTGACCTAACAAGAACGTATTGTGTCTTCAAGGAAATAAAATAATTTTTATTATAATGAAGATATATGGCTAGCCTATGATTTCAACAAGGAGGAAACAGCGTTATTCTTAGAAAAAATTAAAATCTATCTGAGTTTCTGGGGCACTTCAAAGTGGAAATTGGCTTAAAAATTAAGACATTCCACTAAGATGAAGTATTTTGCTGACGAAGGCCCTCTGGCAGGAAAGACCTATGAGATCAACTTGTCAGGGCAGAGCAGCATCTGGATCTGAATGAGACATCTTCTGAACTAACAGGAAGCACGTGTAGATTAAGCAAATTTTCTCTGTCACTTTCTCACTCATCTTACAAAAATGTGAATAACTTATGCGATTGATAACTGTGTGTCATGGTTTAACCCCAGCCAGTAACTAAGCACCACACAGCCGCTCACTCACTGCCCCCCAGTAGGAAGAGGGAGAGAATCGAAAGAGTAAAAATGAGAAAACTCGTGGGTTGAGATAAAGACAGTTTAATAAGGAAAGCAAAAGCTGTGCATGCAAACAAAGCAAAACAAGGAAATCATTCGCTACTTCCCATCGGCAGGCAGGTGTTCAGCTATCTCCAGGAAAGCAGCACAGTGGTTCCTTGGGAAGACAAACGCCAACACTCCGAACATTTCCCCCTTCTTTCTTCTTCCTCCCCTTCCTTCTTCTTCCCCTAGCTTTATGTGCTGAGCATGACGTCATATGGTATGGGATATCCCTTTGGTCAGTTGGGGTCAGCTGTCCCACCTGTGTCCCCTCCCAACTTCTTGTGCACCCCCAGCCTGCTCACTGGTGGGGTGGGGTGAGAAGCAGAAAAGGCCTTGACTCTGGGTAAGCACTGCTCAGCAGTAACTAAAAAGTCCCTGTGTTATCAACACTGTTTTCGGCAGAAATCCAAGACACAACCCCCTACTAGCTGCTATGAAGAAAATTAACTCTATCCCAGCCAAAACCAGCACATGGTGACACTGCAGTAAGAGTTATTTACATTGTACCTTAACCTAAAGTGTTACTTAAATTAACAGTAAAGACTTCCTTACCAAACACAGTGGTAGATCCATAAACTGAGCATAAAACATCTTAAATACCTAGTTCTCCAGCACAATCCTTCATTCATTTAAAAGGCTGCAGTGTAGCCATAGTTCAATATAGGGGCCAGAGGGGAAACTAATACTACAGTTTGCAAGAAGGTGTGTCTTCTAGTGAAAAATAACAGCCAGGAAAACTCTTCAGCATACAGTGAGAGATCAGAGTGGAAACTTGAACTGCAAGGGCTGCCAGGGCATATAAGAGCTGAGACTCTATATATATACCTGGACTCCTTTAGCTCATGTGCTGACAGAGGTGAAAGAAAACACAGTGAAGTTCTGCTGCTTTTCCAAATGCATTGCACACATTCTGTATGCAACCATTAGAAACTTTTTGCAAACTATTGTTTGGTCCAGGTTGGGGGGAGGGCTCTGTGTATGACATGAATAGCAGTGTGTCAAACACAATCTCCAGTCAATATCTTAAATGAAACTGCTTCTTTTCTGCTGGCGCACATAAGATGGGGTAGATTCCTCAGTGAATTCATGAGAAATGCTCACCTGTGACTACTCTAGTCAGTTACTTGTTAGGTACACTGTACAGGATTTTTTTTAGCTTAAAATAGAAGCTCTTAAGCAGTGATGTGTACTCTGAAGATTCAGCTCAGATAAGTACTAAACTCTAGGTACCCTTCAGAGTTTCCTGTTGTTCCTTCTCTGGGCACCGTTATTGAATGATTACCAGGAGGAGAAAAATTTGAGGTCTTTCAGTAAGGACAAATGAATATTTTGGTTTTGAAGCCTGAATTTAATATCTGCTTCATCATTCACATTTTCTTGAAGAGGTTCTCCATCATTCAGTCATAACAAGGCTTTTAATAAAGCGCTAGATTAGAAGTTGACATTGTATAACCCAACTTGAACAGAGTGCAGTGGCTGGATATAAACAGATGCAAGTCAAATTGGAAGAAAAAATGATGGATGTTAATCTTAATATAAATTAGCCTTTGAAAAGCAACAAACTTTATGACGAAGTTGATTGACAACATTGGAAGAAAGCACAGTGAACAATTATAGACTACTTTGTTATGAGCTAGACCCTAAGACAATTTCAGCAAAGGTAATGAGCAAGAGCAGAAAGTTGCAAATTTTTTATTAAATGCAGTTAAAGCAAAAACTCCAAGTTCAGTACTTAAAGTAAATAAAATTCTAAATATTTTGGGACTTAGCTTGGAGATTTTCCCAGAACAAATATGAAGGAATTGAATAGAGATGAGGTGTAGAGGAAGCAGAAGAGAATGGAAAGATAACTTTAAAAGGACCATGCAACTGGTAAGAACAGAGAAGTAATACAAGGAGGGGAGAACATGGCAGGATGTTGTTTAATTGATTTAAGTTACAATAAAACTGAGCCGACATGGTATAAACCAAAAAAGTAGGAGCCAAACAAACAGATAATGACTGTATAACATACAATAGCAATTACATGTGAGTTTTGCTGGTGAAAATACTCTAAATTGAGCAGTTCTGCAACATGGGAATGTAGAACTCAAAAAGAAAGAACTGCTTTCCATACTAAAAATATAGCCTTTTACCTTCATTCTCCTGGTCCATTAGACTAGAACATTTAGCACATTATAAACTATTACTTCCATGCTAATTCTTTATGTAGAGACTAGAGGATCCATATGTACTGAGTGATAGTACCAGAAAGGATATAATTCATCACTATGGAGACAGCTACACTGAATTTTCATTCAAAACAAAGTATTTGTTTCTTATTTTGTTCAGTTTGGACCGTTAAAAAGAATGGATCATGCTGGTCCAAATAGATGCTGGTCCAAATAGACAGGGAGTACATCAGCAGCTTGTGGAAGGGGAGAAGACTTTCAAAGACATGAAGGAAAATATTTGGGAACTAATAAGTTACATAGAGTGGTCCATGATATGACTTCATTCTGTACTCCTAAGAAGGTTTAGGGTTTATACTCTACTTTTATTCTGAACATTACTCATCTAGAAGAAACTGAAATACAAGTCGTCTTGCACAAGCTGTGCCCTGATTACTGAAACTCAAGCCCACATTAAGGGATGCGGCAAGCTAGGACACAGTGATTCCTCTCCCTGCAGGAGATGAGGTCCATAGCCAAGATACTTCAGCACAGCATGCTGGGGCTTGTGAATGCAATAGGACATGCAGAGGAAGCAGATGACTGAGATGAGAGAAAAGAGACACATTATGCTGATGAAGGCTCTCTGGCAGAAAGGATCTATCAGATTTAAACTAATGCATAGGGGTTTTCACAAAGAGGAAACTTGGACTGCCCACTTGTCAGGAGAGAATAGCATATCTCTGAATGAGAGGTCTTCTGATCCAACAGGGAGCCTGTGTTGAATTGGACTGGCAGGGTAAAGAAAGGACAGAACAGAGATGCAACAATAGGCTAGACTGGACAAAAAAATTAGTGGTAGGGGCAGAGAGAAAAATGAGAGCAAATCTGAACAGAACTGAAAAAAATAATTGGAAAAAACAAGAAAAAATGGAAAAGTTTAATGTGTCTTCCATTACAATAAGAGCCCGTTTACAGTTTGCATGGTCCTTAGAAAGGCTGGTTGATAATACATCCATTGGAAAATACTACAGCAATTAAGCAATCTTGGTTGTGGCAGAGGAAAACCTGAAATGAAAAAATAAATAGAAGGCAGCCAAAAAAGTGCTCCAAAGTTTGCTTCAACTTTACCAAGAGGCAGCTCAAAACATTCACCTCAGGTTTTATGTTTCAAATCCTACGGCTAAAGTGTGCTATCCCCCAGCAATGCTGACAGCAGCATTATGACAGCATCTAAATTAACGGAACAAACGCAGTTCTGATGGCCTAGTCACATGATGTAACTAGGACCCCAGCATCTCTCAGACTCACAAATGAAAGCAAATAAGTGTTATAGCCTTGCCCATTCCTGGGGCATCAATGTACTGCACTGAGATAATTCTCATCAAGATGTTCATACAAAGTAATACAAAATGAAAGTGCTTAATTGTAAGCAGTTTTCAAATGAGTCAGATGGAAGACAGATATTCAACAAAGAGGTTCCCTAGTCCAAGGCCCACCGAAGTTAATGGCAGCCTGAATTGGACGGTATACAAAAAACATATACATGATTTTGATTTTTCTGAGTGATGCATTCATTTTATGAATACATAGGTCGCTTTTTTAAATGAAATTTGGCAGTTAAATAAATGCCAATTTATTTGCAGGCAGAGAAATAAGAAAATCTGGATATTATGAGACTTGGTGATGGTTAGATTTTGGGGTTGGACACAAATATATTGATTTGTAGATAAACATGTAAACTAGAGGTAAACAGGTATCATGACTCAGGGCCACCAGTAGTTGCATCAAGGTTCAAGCAGTAAATCTTTCTTAGCATACAATACTGAGAAATAGTGGGTTTTTTTTCTTTTTTCCTTTATGAAGAGGACATAGGAATTGATGGGTGTATCAATGTGATCAATGGCATACTGCAGAGCGATGCTGTTTCTGTTCAAAACATAAATGTTCCCCCGAAATTTCATAAAGTTTCTATCTCTTGCCATTTTACTTTGTCCAAAGCTTTTAAATGAAATGTGCACAATCATCTATCAACTCTCTCGAATATTAGCAACTATTAAATAAACTTCACGTTAGAGTATTTCTCTTCATTTGTATGTCTAATGTTTTAACTAATTTATATACCTGGAATTATATTTTTAAAGGATTAATAAAGCCAAATGCTTGCTTGATTGCTTTTTAAAATAGATTCAGCAAAGAAAGAACCAAAGAAAATTTTACAGAGGTGATAACTTTGCACGGTACCATTAACAAATAGCAGTAGGAATCTGAAAAAAAAAATACAAATTTAAGAATATGAACCGATTACTACAGAGAAAATGGTTTGATAAGTCAAGCGAGGAAAACTCTATAAGAAACAATTCTGCACCCACAGACCAATTCTGTGAGAGGTAATCTAGCAATGTGTCAAGGTAGATGCTGCTTTCTTTATTTTAGGACTCAAACATGTCATTAAAGTCTCAGTTTGGAGACATATCTTAGTTCCAAGAAAAATCATAAAGCCCAGTCCCCTGCAGGAGTTTTTAATATGATCACTAAAAAAAGATCTCTGGCAAGCTTATAATATTTAGCTGAACTTCTCTGAAACAGCATTCATGAAAACCACTCTCAGACCCTTAGTCACCCAGACTCCAAGGTTTCTCTAAGATGCAGCGGATTTCTTCCATCAGTTGTGAAACACATTCACGCCATTCTGTCCACTAATATCTCATAACTTTGTGCAACATATCTTGTCCTGAGTACTTCAAATAGCAAGACCAATATTCATAGCATAAAGTCAAGGATGTAATATTACCATTCTCTTCATCTTTACCAACAATTTTACTTTCCATAATGAACATGACCTCTAGGTAGCGGCACAGAAGTAGGCCAATTTTTTAGTATGCCACCTTGGAGAGATTTTAAATAGTTCTGTTGCCAAGTCTATATGATACCTAAAATACCCATTTGATTTATCCTCATCTGGATTAGAAACCTGGCCTGTCCTACCAATTTCCAGAACACAACCAATAACCCTTTATCAAATAGTTTTTGTAATACCACGATATCAAAGTTACTTTCCTAGACCACGCTCATAATAAATAAGTGGCAATTTGCAAACTACAACATGCAGAAAACTCAAGGCCCTTCCCTCTCCCACCCTTATAAAGCCAGCAACCATCTTCATCAAGCCAAAAGAAGCTATAATGCACAGTCAGCAACTCAGATCACGTCACATATCCTCCGAGGAAAACACAAGGTACACACCTGCACAATCTAAAAAAGCTCATACCTAGAAGGAGCATTCCACCAGAGAATTAGATTAATATTTTAAAGGTGTTTTACTGTTTTGAACCATGTTAGAATTTAATTCAACACAAGAAGAACCCCATGTCCTCACACTGCTGCCACTCCACCAGACACACATCAGAATCTGTGCTGGAAAATTAATTCTTCCAACAGCCTTGTCACTAAATTCATCTTTCAAAACAAGCTCTCCAGAGTCTGATGTGCACTGAATGAATCCAGGTTGTGCCTCAAGTAATCATTTAAGCTTGCCAAAGACTTCCACAACCACCGCAAAAATATTCCCTGCAGCAGAGGCATCAAAATCCTCAGATTCTTTACTTTCATTTCTTGAAGGATATTATATTTAATCCAGTGTACTCAGTACCGTTACTGAAATTATGTGTGTGGAAATAAACAACCATTACGCACCAGAATAAACTCATACAGACAATCAATAAAGGATGGAATGAGCCAGCTACCAGTAGGGGAAAAATGTTTCTGAGAAAATAATGTCTTGATCATCTCAGTCTAGATCTTGACAAAATAGCTTACAAAGCTGAACTTCAGAGCTATGTTCATAATTTTATGAAATAGCAAAAATCATGGTTTTAATAGGAATACTGGTTGTAGGGCATAAGTAACCCCCCTCTCAAACACACACACACACACAGACACACACACGTGCATGCCCAATGCACAGCTAACCTATATTTTAGCTGACTCTTTCTCCCCCTGTCTGGCAGATAACTGTCTTATCTCCCCCACTTCCATGTTAAGATCCCCTTTTCTCTCTTTTCTCTCAGATGGTCTTGCTGATATAATATCTAACTAAATCTAAAACAGTTTGTTCTCAAATTATATTTATCTTTAAATTTTGCTTTTTCTACTTCATTGGGAAGTTATTTCTATGTAATATGTTGATCATACAATTGGTTCTCTTTTATTGGACGCCAAACCTTTGTTATGCTCAGGTAGAAGATTAGCAGTCTCATTTAAATGTCTGGAAACTGAAAGTTCTACAATTACTTTCAAGCTGAGTTCATAGATGCAATAAAGTAATTAATTTTCTTCATTAAGAACACTGACCAGATGGATATAGTCATGAATTAATCCTTTTAAAACCTTTAGAAATCTTTGTACAATCTTCAGTAAATTGCAACTTAAAAAAAAAAAAAAAAGTGCTAGTCCCTTTATTAAATAATAGCTTTATTCTGGCTATTTTCCAGTCCTTGCAGGCCTTATTCAATCAGTGGGAGTTTGTCTAACTTTTTTTATGGTACTTCATCCTTCTTGGGAGTATGTTGTAAGGTCTTTCTCAATTAGCCGCTTCTAACATTTTGAACGACCATTCCTCGTCTATTCTGTAGGCTTCCTACTTCCTCGTGCTGTAAAAGTGATATAGGCAAATATCCATTTTACTCATTTGTTGGAATAAAGGGAGAATAATCGTTTAACCCCTGATATGGGTCACATTTTTTATTATCATTCTTGACAAATGAGCTGCATAAGGCATTGAACAGACTACTTTCCTACCCTAGGGAAAAATCTGTATTTTATTAAAGCTATTGACTTAAACTAACCCATTCTAATAACGACTGCCCTCCTAAACATAGTGGAACAAGAAATAGTCTCACTTATGAGGTCAATACAGAAGTGTTTATATACAGAAAGGTTAAACAGAAAAGGTGATCAATTTTCTCCAGTGGAAGTCTTGATTTGCACCCATTCAAAACTTCAGTTCTACCCTGGCAATTTAGGACAGATACTGCAGTGAATGCTGTAAGAAATTCTGATACACTTTGTTCACTCATTATCAGTTTGTCTTTTTCCTTTGAGATTTTATGCTCATTTCACCTTTTTGTTTATTCTTTGCTTTAAAGGTTTGGTGGAGAGAAAATTAAGTCAGGAGACATAGGTCTGCCACAGGCTGACCAAAATGCCTGGGCTCAGCATTTTGACATACCACCTTGGCAGATCAAAGTGTTCTTTCTGTGCTTCCTTGTGTTTAGCACAAAAATGAATTTTGCTACAATTGTGTAATGAATGTTTGCAAAATATGCAGCAAAGACGTACATATGTTTGTGTACAGAACTTTTTATTAAAGTTCATAGAATTAGATGATGATAACTAATGGGAATGGTATATATTTAGTATTTAACTAACACTTATCTGTGTGCCGTCTGTATCTCTCTCTTTATCAATAAAATAAACAGCAGAATTTTTTTGTTGATAACTTTCCAGCTAAAGGCATTTAGGCTGAAGCACTAAAGCTACCAAGCCCACAGGTTTATGCAGCTTTAACAATCTCTGTTCTTTCCTGCTTCTCACTCTTGGCCACAGGTGTAATTAATTTAACTTGAGGGCATTGCTCCTACTCTTCTTTATAGGATCCAGTTTACGCACACAGTCAAGATCTTTCTTTTTCTTCACTTCCCTTCTTTGAATGTAGCATAGGCACAACATTTTGGGGTGGTATGAAGTAACTTCAAAGAATGGACTGAACTGAAGAGCAGATGAAATTTTTCCTTGTATAAACTATTAGGAAGGTACATAGATTTCTCCTTTTGCTTTTTCTTCCTGCTCCTCCCCCATTACATAGAAAAAATACACATGGGACCAGTAAATAGGGCAGTCTTGACAGATTTTTGTATTGTAGCTACCTTTTGACTGTACATGAAAACTTCCGAGCACTTCTTTTATCTAAATAATAAGAAAAAAATCCTCATTGTAACTTGCACTCTAGACTGTAATTCTATGCAAGTTTACAGCTAGACTTGGAGAAAAGAACACTGTTTAATAGGTAGTTATCGCATTAGTATATGGTATTATTAAGCGATTTTACTGGTGGTAACAAAAAGTGGTGATTATTTTGACCTAAATTGGTTGAGATTTCTTAAGAGCTAATGATAACGTGATTGATTTAGTTTCATTCTTTGCCTCAATTTCCATATCCATTCAAAAAATCACCTCATTCCTGTGATTGTTCATTAAAACAGTAAAAAGTACAGTTGAATTACTACAATAAGCTACCTCCCATAAAAGTCATGCTAAAAGAATGCAGTGTAGGAAGCCTACAGAAAAAGCAGCGCTTAGGATTAGCTGTCTCTGGGGATGCTATATCTGCTACTGAGGGTTATTTTGGTAGTCACAGCTATGTGTATTCCAGTCAACATAGAAGAAACATATAGCTGGGTTTGGATACCTTTGCTGCATAATGGATCCCAGTACAGCAATGGTTCAGCTGATGCTTGTCCAAACTGATATAGTAGTATAGCATCTCTAAGGTTTGCAAAAATAAGTGGGAACCAGACAGTGTCTCCCTTGCCCCCAGGAGTTTAGCTGCTTCCTCTAATGTAGTGGCTCCCAATTCTTGCAGAACTCTTACCAGCACAGGGTAGCTGTTTGCCTGCTGTCGTGCTTTAACCCCAGCCGGCCACTAAGCACCACGCAGCTGCTCGCTCACCCCCCCCAGGTGGGATGAGGGAGAGAATCAGAAGGGTAAAAGTGTTCTGGGTTGAGATAAAAACAGTTTAATAGGGAAAGCAAAAGCCACATACACAAGCAAAGCAAAACAAGGAATTCATTCACTGCTTCCCATTGGGAGGTAGGGGTTCAGCCATCTCCAGGAATGCAGGGCTCCATCACACATAGCGGTTACTTGAGAAGACAAACACCATCACTCCAAACATTCCCTCCTCCCCCTTCTTCTTCCCCTGGCTTTATATACTGAGCATGACGTCATATG
>NW_009194318.1:0-2155 GCF_000690835.1 Fulmarus glacialis
AGGAACTTCACTGGACTGCCACTTTCACCCCTAAAGTTTTTCACCCTTTCCTCCTCAATGCATTCATGTTTTTTTCTTACCTTTATTTTTTCTACTGTGGATACTCTCTACCCCAGGGTCTTCTTGACTCAGTTTGCAACACAGGTGCTTTGTTCCATTGATTACTTTGGCGGACTATTTCTGTGCTGGTTGCAGCATGAATGAGCCATTTTTTGAAGAAAGGTGATTGGACCTGTGTTTTTGCCAGGATTGTCTTGTATGATGACTTTAACACGTCGCTGTCTCTTTGGGAAATGGCTGTTACTTGCTATTTATGTATCTTACATGGTGCATCCCATGCATGCATGCGTGTGTCATTCCTATATGCTTTTGCCTCCTTCTTTGGACTAGTTAGAAAAAAGTCTGCTTTTGCATTGCATAGCACTGTTTCCTGTTTTCTGCTTCTGACCAAGCAGTTGCCCAGAATGTCATAATCTCTCTGCCTGCATTATAGTGCTACTGAACCTTGTGACCCATCCCAAAATGACTCCAAAAAGACGAAGCTGCCAGACACTGTTATTCCAGTCAGTTCCTAATTTAATCAGGCAAACAAAACAGAAAAGCAAACAGTCACATAAAGGTCTTCCCAAAGCTCTACCTGGGTGAGATTAAGAAGGTGAAAAAAGATAACATTTCTAGGCAAAATACAAATAAGTGGGAAGAATGGCAGAAGCAATGATGTGCTGCAAGACATGGTACAGATGCAAATATATTCTTAAGATAACTTCCACAGTGCTCCACAGAGATGTCTTGGCCTTAAATTGTAGAAACCTTCTACCTATTAAATGGAGAAGTCACTACCCAAGCAGAAAGTGTTCTTCTCCATAGGAACTACAGGATAGAATTTGTCTTGTGTCAAGTTTTCTTTACAGAATCATTCATTTGGCCTGTTTTAGGCATATTTTCTAAAATTAGATTAATCCTACCCAAGATCCCTGTAACTATCTTGACTAGATTTCTATCATCTTTAAAGGGAGTCAAGGATGACTACATGTCTGGATTTAGGCAAATTCATTTTCTGTGTCTGGTTCCCCAACTTCTATCTGCTTTCTTTGGACTCAGCTGGCTTGTATTTTTGTCAGGCGAGATGTGTTCTTACTCTAAAAGGGAAAGAAAAAAGTTAAAAACTGAGCCTATTAAAATACAGTTGCCTCTTTTTCTTTCTCCAGGTCCTATTTGTCTGTCTCCAAGTTTTTTTTTTGTGTGTGTGTGTGATCACAGGAAGAATGGTTTAAAGAAAAAGCTTGTTCTCAGTTGAACCTAATGAACATCCAGTCCTTTAAAGCAATCTATTCTTTGTCTCATTTTATTCTTTCAGGGAAAGGTAGAAGGATACACACACACACACACACAACAAGGAAATTTTTTTGTGAAGTTTCCTGCTTGCTAACATAAGGATGGGAGCCATTTTATAAGGCTTTAAAAACTGAAATATTTGGGCTTATGTTTCTTCTCAGAACCATGCAAATTTGTCATTGTCAACATGTAAATGCATTGGGAGTAGAATGAGATTCAGCAGCTTTATTCTAACTGTATTGTACCCAAGGAGCTGTTTATCTGTGTTCAGAGCTGACTACGTGCATTTCATAGCAGTCAGCAAAGGTATTTATATGTGGAGCACCTACACGGCTACACATTCAGGTTCTTTGCAGACCCCTTATTCACAGTTTGGAGGCTAATATTTCTGGAAAAAGGTAGATAATGTATTAAAATAACAGTTGGATATTATCCGTTGGAACTCATTCTCTATAATGTTTCTGTTAATCTGAGATTTTTAATTAAAAATCCCCAAAAACTCTTTAAAAAATTGGCATATTAAAATTCTTGTTGACTGTTGTGGTTTAACCTGGCAGGCAGCCAAATACCACGCAGCCGCTTGCTCACTCCTCCCCTCCCCCCCCCCAGCAGGACAGGGAGAGAATTGGAAGGGTAAGAGTGAGAAAAACTCATGGGTTGAGATAAAGACAGTTTAATAGAACAGAACAGGAAAAAATAATAATGATAATGATAGAATATACAACATGAGTGATGTATACAGCACTAGGAAGAAAATTAACCCTATCCCAGCTGAATCCAGGACAGTTTTGTTTTGTTTTTTTCTTCAGCTGAATGTCCT
>NW_009194319.1:0-586 GCF_000690835.1 Fulmarus glacialis
CATCGGGGATAAAAGGAAGATTAGGGAAATTGTGGACCCTCTCCGGAACAAAACAGGAGACCTGGTCACCTGGGATATGGAGAAGGCTGAAGTACTCAACAAATTCTTTGCCTCAGTCTTCACCGGCAAGTGCTCAAGCTGTACTGCCCAAGTCACAGAAGGCAAAGGCAGGAACTGGAAAAAAAAAACCACTGTAGGAGATCAGGTTTGAGACCATCTAAGGAACCTGAAGGTGCACAAGTCCATGGGACCTAATGAGATGCATCTGCAGGTCCTGAGGGAACTGGTGGATGAAGTTGCTATGCCATTATCCATCATATTTGAGAAGTTGTGGCAGTCCAATGAAGTTCCCACCGACTGGAAAAGGGGAAACATAACCCCCATTTTTAAAAAGGAAAAAAAGGAAGACCGAGGGAACTACAGGCCAGTCTCATCTCTGTACCCAGCAAGATCATGGAGTAGATCCTCCTGGAAACTATGCTAAGGCGCATGGAAAATAAGGAGTGATTGGTGACAGCCAATATGGCTTCACTAAGTGCAAATTGTGCCCAACAAATTTGGTGGCCTTCTACTATGGGGTTTCAGT
>NW_009194319.1:950-35486 GCF_000690835.1 Fulmarus glacialis
CCAGAGGGCCCTTCACAGGCTTGAGAGGTGGGCCTGTGCAAACTTCATGAAGTTCATCTTCATGAACTTCATGAAGGCCAAGTGCAAGGTCCTGCACATGGGTCGGGGCTATCAAGCACAAATACAGGCTGGGCGACAAATGGATTGAGAGCAGCCCTGAGGAGAAGGACTTGGGGGTGTTGGTTGATGAGAAGCTCTGGGGCCCGCAACATAAGAAAGACATGAACCTGTTGGAGCGAGTCCAGAGGAGGGCCACGAAGATGATCAGAGGGCTGGAGCACCTCTCCTGTGAAGACAGCCTGAGAGAGTTGGGGTACTTCAGCCTGGAGAAAAGAAGGCTTCAGGGAGACCTTATTACAACCTTGCAGTACCTGAAGGGGGCCTACAAGAAAGCTGGAGAGGGACTTTTTACAAGGGCCTGTAGTGATAGGACAAGGGATAATGGCTTTAAACTGAAGGAAGGTAGATTTAGATTAGATATAAGGAAGAAATTCTTCTCTATGAGGGTGGTGAGGCACTGGAACCCATTACCCAGAGAAGTTGTGGATGCCCCATCCCTGGAAGTGTTCAAGGCCAGGATGGATGGGGCTTTGAGCAACCTGGTCTGGTGGAAGGTGTCCCTGCCCATGGCAGGGGGTTTGGAACTAGATGATCTTTAAGGTCCCTTCCAACCCAAACCATTCTATGATTCTATGAAGCTGAGGTAGTAGAGAAGCGGGAAATGGCCATCAGGGAAGGGCACAGGCAAAGTTGTCCTTTCTGGAGTAACTTTAATGTTGTTCAGGACCTTGAATGTCTAAATACACATTCTCACAATCTAATAATGAAATAATCATGTTCTGGGAGATCCCCATCTTCAAGCAATTAATCCAATTTATCAACCAATTCATCCCCAGCCAGTGTGGCCCTTGAGGAGCCCATGGTTCATTCAAGCTACATGGGCTCAGCATAGCCAAGTCATTATAGTCAGGACTATATACATGGGAACTGACAAACCTGGCTTTCCCACTGCCCCCAGGTTGGCCAGACATAAACCAGGTTTGGGCTGAGAGCTCTCCCCGCAGCTGCCTCTTGGCATGAGCACACTGCCGTGCTAACACAGCCCTGTAGCACTGGCCTGTGGCTTCATGTTGGGTCAACTTGGACAGCAGAGCTCACACCTGCCCGCCCTGCTGGGTAGGCATGCCTTTCGTGTCCTGGTGCTGCGGTGGGTCCCTTTGGAAAAGTCATTCCAAATGCTCAATGACTACACACTTTTTAATGTGTATTTTTAAATACCCTCCTCATTTCCTGATCTAGTTGTAAAGTCCTTTGGGCGCGTGTGCAGGTTTTTTCTTTCCTTCCTCCATTTCTTGTGTTTCCCCTATAAGCACCAACTCTCTGTGTTTATCCTTGCTTGGCTGCTGCCCAAAATGCTGCAGTCAAAACACATCTGTAGAATAAGTGGTGAGTTTTTTAAAGGAATGTAAACAGCCAATAAATTGTTATGGGTTTTGCCCACAGAATCCATGCAGCTTTGATTGTTGGTACTTGTTTTATTTTATTTAATTTGTTGTTGGAAATGTCTTGGGTTTGTTTGTTTTTGCCAGATAACTGCTGGGAGCCCCACAGAACAAGTATGACAATGTGAGAAGCTGTTTTGGGTTACTTCGGGCAAAACTTCAGGGTTGCCGAGAAAGTCCTGAGGGCAGCAAACAGGTCAAGGCAGGCTGGTATCTTCTCTTGGCTTCAACATAGGCGCCTGCAGAGGTGTCACAGCAGACTCAAGCATGTGGATCAGCTAAGAAATCTTGTGGCTTCTTCCACATGGATTTCCATAAACTTGGGGCAGTCTGCTACTGACAGAGAGAACGGGTTGCCTATCCAAAGGGTGCCAGATAAGAAAAAAAAATCCTTAAACCCTGCCAGTTGTGGCTACTGCAAAAGGTTGATTGCAGGCTCCCAGTGAGGAGAGGAGCAGAAGGTGGGGAGGGAAGCAGAGGGCACCATAGGGACTTTGGCCACAACCTTCTACTTAATCCAAAGGAGTAATTTGTGCAGCTGCAGCTGCCACAGGTTCATTTAGCTTCCAGAAATACACCAAGGAAAGTGTATGATTTCTTTCTGTATGATTTGTATGATTTTTAAGCTGTAAGAGATGCGGTAAGGGCTGTATGCTATGGCATGGTAGCATGACCAAACCTTTGCACTGGACTTGTGCCACAGGCTGTCCACACTCAATTAAATGATCATTGGAGCTGCAGCTGTAAACGTTCTGGTCACCTGGGCTGGAAAGTCAGAGAAGTGGCTGAAGGCTAACCATGTCATTCACAGTGTGCCAGTGGCTTCAGAAAATGCCTCGTTAATCACAGTGGTGTGAAGGCTGGGCTGGACTTGGACTCTGATGCCACGACTGACAGCACACTACCAGGCCCACGCTGAGCCCCCTCCGCCTATGCAGAGTAATGCAAGGAGCCTTCATGTCTTCCCTATGGTATATACCTGCTTGGCTAATTGAAAACTATTTTTGCATGAGAATCAAACGAGAAGCATATCTGTGGGAAACTGCTCTCTTCTATCTTAATAATGCTGCTTGTAGGGCTTGGATAATTGATGACTACGGAGAGTGGGGCGGCGGTATGTCTTTTCTCAGAGACACTTAGGGTAGGACTGGGAATAAATGCCCACAGAGAACACTCGATTAGAAAACTATGGTAAGAATCTTGCTCTGCTCTAATGCAGCCATACCCTTCTAGGAGAAGAGCCAATTTCTTAAATTTCTGTTGACAAGTTGAGGACATTTAGATGTGTAATTGAGTGCTTTGGGTAATATGTTGAAATAGAAGGGAAGTGGGGAAAAGACCCCTCCAGAACACGCACAAAGGTCAAATTTCTGCCTTACTCTGCTATGTGTTTCCTGTTCCTAACTGGATGTGTACCTGGGGAACATGAAAAAAAGGGGAGGCATGTGTGAGGCTCACAGTCACTGCCCTGCTATAGGTCCTTCTTCTCCACCTGACAAGAAATAATGGTGTATTAAGAATATGTTTGTTTCCAACCAGTTGTTGACAGAAAACTTGGTTATTATTTTACTTTTGTTGGTGCCTAAGGGCAAGACAAAGATTGCAACACACGAAGCAGACAGCTAAAACAGGCAGTGACTAAAGAAAGAGGTATCTGGCAGGAAAATCTAGACCACCTAAGTAAGGCACTTAGATTTCCTACTCAAAGAAATATTTCTGCCTTCAAACATTGATCCAGAAAGCTTTACATGTCAAGCAGGGATCAGGACAGAGCAAACTACTAGGACATGGTAGGCAGCGGTACACCTGAATCTCCACCACCCTTTGGCCCTGCCGCACCTATTTCAGGGCTCTGTTCCGTTCCTTTGTCCACAGAACATGGAGACGTTCACGTTCATGACAGGGGTAATGGTCTTCTACAAGGGCAGAAGTGCCGAGGCTGCCTCCATGACCGTGGTACCAGCTTGCTCCTCAGACAGGATCTGAGCTGCAGCCTCCCTTAAAAGGAGCATTTGGATAATCCCTGTCTCCCAAGGGATTATAATTCCTGACTTTAACCACCAGCCAGTAAAACATTCCCAAGAGGAGGCCTGGGGAGGGGACATGTCCCTGTCCTCCTGTCAAACACCAGCCCCTGCCAACAGGAATGCAAGATTCATAGGGCAGGAAAAGAGTGGGCAAAATGGAGCCTGATCCCACAGCTAGGGCCCCTGGTGGGGGGCAGCCTGCTGTCCCTTGGCTGCCCTCCAGCCGAGGGGCAGGCAGCGGGACGCCTCTCGGAGGAATCTCCTTCCACCGCCGAGGAGCGGGCAGGCACCCAGCTGGTAGTGGACACGGTTTCGTAGCTCCTTTCTGCAGGAGCTGTACGTGAGGGAACTGGCAGCGAGAGCCCACTTCTCCTGGCCCACAGCTCGAAATGGTAATTACAGTGCGGAAAGAGCCACTCATCACACATGGCCGGTGCCAAGCCTATTTCCTACTACATCAAGGAGCTCCCCAAGAGAGACCTGTGCTTTCCTCCACACCCAGCCAAGCCCAGATCATTGAGACATTTTCCATGCAACCAGAGAGCACCTGCATAGCTGCACGATCCCTCCTGGGAAGCGGATTCGCCTCGATTGGGTCCGACAGAGAGGCCAGGCCAGGACAGAGGTGAGTCTGACAAAGAGAGGGGTCACGAGGGGTGGCTCTGAGCGTGCTGTCCTTTTTGTCCCTAAAGAACAACTATGTTGTCCTGGGATGACCTCTGAACAGTTTCTGATATCTGCTTGCAGATTGGCTATCAGAAACCTTTTTGGGGAGAGTGACGTAGCTCATGGGGGATTTGTGGGGCCACACGCCATCCTGCTATCCTGCTTTTCTCCTAGTTGGGGCTGAAGGGAGAGGCAGGTGTGGAGCAATGGGTCTGGGCAGCAGAAGAAATGCTTTGCAGAATATCACCTGCTGCAGGGCCAGCATGGGGGCTTCGGGATGCGGCTGAGCAGGCAGAGGCTATAGGTCCGCGATGCTTCCTGAGCAGTGAAATGGTGTCCCTTGTATGCTTGAGCACGGGGCTGGCCTTCGGGGTGCCCTGCGCCTCCCTGGTGCCACCACAGGCACTGCAGCAGCTGCGCCGTGCCCCGCTTCACTGATGAGACAATTTGAAAAGACATGGTTCAACATTTAGGCTGCAAAGTTTACCAGAACTACTTTTTCCCTGTCCAGCATTTGAGTATCTGGAATTTCTGTCTCAAATTCATGGTTCTCTCAGCTGGGTGGTGTGCATGCCTAATGCCCTAAGCCAGAAAGAAGACAAAGCTTAAAAAAAAAAGAGGTATAATTAAATATATCAGTGCAATGTATTTAGTGCTCTGCATTATTTACTAGTGAAAGAAGACAGTCTGCATGGAAAGATGTCAGACAGGGCACAGGACTTGTAAAGAGGTCTGTCTTCTTCAACAGCGCATCAAGTGGTTAAAATTAAAAAATGAAACACAGCTGATGTGATACTGAGTTTAAACCGTAGCAGCAATCTAACAACTCCCTCTCCTGGGGTCCAACCCACCTGGAAATAGAAATATTCTGAAATAATCACTGGTTTATTTAATCCGCACCTGGATGGGGTGTTCAGCTTCAGATATAGCTCTGACACCTTTTAAACTTGGGGGTCACTTTTTTCTCTTTAAACATTTCAGTAAGAGCCCTACCAAAAATTATACCAAGTCCTGTACAGACTAATGCACGTGAGTTTTTATATTCACTTCAGGAATACCATTGTCTTACTCTTGATTACTTGCCCTGGTAGGGTTGGGCCCACAGGCATTACAGCAATGTAGTTTATTCAGGTAAATGGACTCCTTCAGACATATTTATGAGGACCATCCATCTTGAAAGAATTTTAAAGTATTTTCAGCACTAGGTTTACTTTCCAATTGGTCATATGAAAAAACGTGATGTCCCCTAATTTTTTCTAAGCCATTCCTCATTTTCATTCTTGTGGTTTCAGGATCTGTGTATAATATGACACTTGTTACAGTGATTTATGGCTTTAGGTGAACAATATGCTGTATGTGGTGTTAATTGCACTGGATAGAATCCAGAGGCATTAAAATGCTCGTCTTCCCTCCTCTGTGCTAATGAGCTTTGATTTCTAACCTGTCAGCAGGGATTATTTATTAGAGCATGGTGTTTGTGATTCTCCACAGCAGCTCGAGTGCCAACACTGTCATCCAAGCACCCTCTATTCCCTCCTCCCCAACGTAGTTTTGACACAAAAGAAAAATTGGTTTGTGCTGAGACTTGGCTTAGGCAGTGTCTGAATGCACGCTTTGGGCAGTAAGGGTATAATGGGAACAAATACAGGAGTTCAGGAACAGCTACTAAAAGAGGAACTGGTCAGCTTTCGGAAAAATACACCTTATAATGATACTCCTGATCAGAGAACGGGATATTAAGTATTTTCTTTGGAGTGGATGGAGTCATTTTGTCTATAGGTTTGAGCAGGTGGTGAGAAATCCAGAGCTCCTAATATCTAATAATAGCTCGGAAGGAGTTTCCTGCTTTGGTTTTACAGTAGTCAATTAATCTCCCTACTTAGGTTTCGCATTTCCCAAAGGGCGCTAAATGCTTCTTCTTACTTCTCTCAGATAAGAATAAGTTAATTGGTTAACATCCACAGCAGAGACATACTAGATAAAGCTAAGTACTGTCTTTCATAAGAAGTCTGGATTTTCTTCTTAGTTAGTTATAAGAAAAAATAGCTTTGACTCTTTCAGATCAATTTGGGCATTACCTCACACAAGCCTATCTAATGTTTGACAGTATTTCTATCAAACATTTCCATCAAATAGCAAAACAAGTGCATATACTCTCTGAAAAGAAACTAAAATCTTACATTAATATGTCAATGTGGTAACACTTCAAAAATGAAATGATAAGCAGACAGGACGTGTAGGAAAGAAAATGTAACAAATGTAAATTTAGCCGTGAAGTGTTTCTTATGATACAGACTTGATATCATCAAATGAAATATGTTCTGCTGCAGATTTAACTGGAAAAACAGGAATAAAAAATATGAATAATCAAGGCAGCTGCGTCAGTGTTACATCTGGTTCCTTATATTGTAGTCGATATAAAACTTTAGGACTTTTTTTTAAATTATCTGGTTAATCCAGTAAGTCTCTCCCATTTTTTGAAAGCCTGAATGTTTGTATTTCCTGCATGTTTTCATTTTTTTAACTTTGTAATTATAATGTTGTATTGATATAGTTTTTTTGTTTAACTGCCATGTTTATTTTGAATTAAAACCAACCTGTCTGCACTTAATAACAAGAACAATTAAATATTCTCAGCAAGATTCTCACTGTGCCAGCTGAGCGTCCTCAGAAGATTTTTTTTTTTAATTGCTTTATATGTTGCTTTTAATTACATTCCTTTCCCAAGCGATTATATCCTTATATAGGCCCCATTCCTGCAAGCTATCCTGGCACAGAAGCAGAGACTTAAAGGCAGAAGAGTGCTGGGAAGGACTGCCAGGGGAAAAAAGGCCTTTCGGTCAAAACAGAGGGATGCCAGGAAAGCTGTAAGCCTCGCAAAGGCTTCTCTCTGGTGAAAAAGCCAAAGAAAAAGTCAACTTGTTTTGGAGGCACGAGGAAGCAGTAGGCTGTAGTTATCCACCTGGAGAATACTGGGAGTTGGCAGGAGGATCTCCTGGAGGACCAGAAGGAGGTATGAAGTACAGGAAGGGTCTTCCTTTTGGGGAAAAAAGTACAGTGTGCCTGGGGCTGCCCCCTGAACTCCTCTTTTAGCACCACAGGGTTAGAGCTTGTCTGTTCCTGGAGGACAGCGGTGCAAAGGCGAGACGGTGCCCCCAGGGGAGACTTTGCAGAGAGGAGCTGTGATGTCCAGGCAGAGCCAGCGCGCATCCTGGCTGCAAGGCCATGAACTGGAGAGGAAGAAAAGCTGGCAGGGAAAAGTCCACCTCTGGTCACGCAGCATTTTCCTTAGGAAAAAAGAAAACTGCTGAAGGAATACATTTCCCATCAACAAAGTTAAAATGCCTGTTACACTTACATCGGGAAAGGGCGTTTGCACCAACTTTTAGCAACTGCAGGAGAAAATTGTGCAGAGACAAAGTCCTGTTCCATGCCAGGACTAAAAGTGTTATGAATCTTTGCAGGACTTTTCAGGTTGCAAGAGTTGGGAGAGAGACAGAAGTGTAGCTATAGCTGAGAACTGCCAATACTGGTTGGTTACCACCTAACACAGATGATGAACTTCTGTCATCCCACCGACTGGAGCCAAGAAACCAAACATGGACAGCTTTAAAACTACAGATTTTAGCATTAGGATTATCCCAATTTACCGACCATCTACATACATAAGCCAAACCACTTCAGCATACCTTTCCTGAACTACTCTTCATTTCTCCAGCTCAGAATGAAGATTGAAACATCTTTGGTGATAAAACTGTGCACCTTACTTAATATTTGAAAGTCTCTTAATTATAGCTACTCAATCTTGTGATACTTTCTAAAATGAAAATGGTTCTATTGTCTTTATTTGGTGTATAGGCAGCTTGGCAGGTCTAAGCATGATGAGATTTAATTAAAAAACAGGGTTCATGTTTTCAGATTTTTTTCCCTAGCAATCAGAACTAGACAGCAATATCTGGTGGAGGGTTGTTTCCCTTTTAATGCAAGTTGCATTTCTGATATGATTACATGATTCTGGGAGGCCAGGCAATGGCAGTTGACTATAAAAATGATGGTAGTTTAAAACAATATATTCTTTTTAAAGATTCTCACTCATTCCTGCCTTCTAGTTGGAGTTTCTATTGCTCAGTTAGACCTTGGCAATCTAAAGAGTTAATTTGACATTCCGCACAAATGCAGTGGTGGAATCAGGATCAGCCTCACATTAGGAATGCATGATTAGTTGCCTGGTAATGATGACCCTTAAATCCTTGACTTGGTTATTGATTTCCAAAATACAGTCACTCTTCTATAACAGTAACCTACATTCTTGATGTCAAGGTTAATGACATTACATTAACTGTATTCAAGCGCATATTGTTCAAATGAACTCAGCTTATCATGCAATCCAGATTGCTCCCAAATGTCACCTCTTCATTTAACAGCTAGCAGTCATAACTGATATTTTGTAATATTTTTAAAGCAAAGCTACCTTGTAAGCACTAATGAGCTTGGCTGAATGTGTATATGAGAGAACACAAAGAAGGGAATTATGCAAATTTTAATTCTTTCTTAAATTCTTCCTTTGACTTTTAACAGATGAAAAATAGGTTTTACCAGGTGAGATGGTGTTGCCTTTATGGAAATAATTCTTGGAGGACCTCTTCGGCATAATTTGGCCACTTCTTAATCAAGTTTTTCAAGGACTGCAGCCAGTGTTGTGATCTCCACCTCAGGTCTAGTGTCTAGAAGGTAAAAAAGAAACAGAAATGAGCTGTGTTTTCTCCTTCTGCAGTGGTTTTCTGCCCGCAAAGTGGTTCCCACTCATGTCACTTCAGTGAAGAGGCTGATGTCTGGCAGCTTTTGATTTCTTCAAGGACTCAGTGCATCTGCTAGAGGAAGGATTACCAAAAGTAAGTGCAGAGCTGCTGTACAATATTAGAAATGGGGAAACAAATTTCATTTCTTTTAGTTGCTTACCATGAGAAAGGAAAGCTGCGGCACATGAATCTAGGTGTGTACATAGGATCCTCTGTGCAATCCGGCTCTGAAAGCTGGGGCAATTACACCTCTTTCTATAGCCAAAGGTGCAGGAGAGCTCAGGCCTCCATTATGGGAGCGGGATGTGAGGGCCAAGGCTATTTTTCTAGTAAAAACTGTTTTTCTGGAGCAGTGAATACCAATAAACTGAGGAGATAGAGGAGAATTGTCCTTATGACAAAAAGAAGAATGTCCTTATGACAGAAAGAATGTAAAGTCTGTCTTTTCCATAAGTATCGCTGTAATATCAATACAAGAACGCATTATTATTTCTTTCTTATGATACACTAATACATCTTCAAACCAAATTTCTTGAGTGGGCATAGATGAAGAGCATAGACATCTATGTATCTATATTATGCAATAGTAGCATATATGTATCTACAAAGAAGCATGCTCTTTATCTGGTTTCCCCACTCTTTTTACCTTTCATCATTGCTATTAGATATATGTGCTATACACAGCAATAAAAAGAGAGCAGCTGAGTCATTGTACCCAGCAGGTTTGTACTGCTGCAAGCTCAAAAATGAAGATAATAAAAGTGCAGTAATACTGCATAGAAGCAGCAGAAGCATGAAAGCCTGTATGCGCCAAAAATAAGACAGTGATAACTAATTCAGAGAGTAAGTTAAGTTTCTGTGTCAAATCATGTATTTAGCATATATTAATCCTAAAGGAGCCAGAGCAGGGAAAAGCAAGTCCACCTGCATCCACTTGTATATGGATTATTTTTGTGATCTGCTTGGTACAGATGTCCTTTAGCCACATAAAAAATTGGGATGGGAGATCTCAGGTTTATAGTCTTTGCACTGTGCAGTAGTTGAGATTTTTAATTTTCCTCATTTGACTATGATTCCCAGACTGAAAAATTTTCCCCTTGTAAATAATTCAGGTTCTCTTCCTGTGACTGCAACACAAGCCTGCTTTTCTACCTGCCAGCACTTATGTGTACAGCACAGTATGTAAAAGAGTGCCCAGATTAAAAGATTTATTAAAATTATTGCTATGAGAAACTTAAAGTGCTGTGGGTACCATTTCTTTGTTGTAAATGGCCTTCCACAACTTCATTTTGAAGACACTTTTCTTCCAATACAAGTCATCCATGAGCCTACACAAGAGGCGCTAACTGGCACTCTGCTCCTGCTTATCTGGTATTATTCAGAGAGAAAATAAATGCACCCCCAGGGTGGGGGCCCCTGGAAAGGGCATTTGCCTGTTGAGGTGCAGGGGATTGCGTGTTGCTTTGTGGAAGCAGTGGCATGCCCTTAGAGAGCCCCACGAGGGCACCCCAGGGTGGGTGCTCACACCTCCCCTGGCCATGCCACCGGCTCCCTGCTCTCACATGAGGACTGAGGGGATGGAAGGTGCAGCCAAGGGGCAGTGCAGAAAAAGCAAGCAGTGGCATTGCTATGTTGATTAGCGATAGCTGCAGCCTCCGCATCAAACCTGAAAAGCATTTGAAATTTCTCAGTAGAAGTGATCAGTGTCACATATGGGAACTCCTTCCAAGGACCTGTTGGAGACCAAGGGGAGATGACGGGACAGTTCAAGTCTTGAGTGTGTGTCTTTTTACTACAAATAAACTTTTCACTAAATGTTCACATAACTGTAATGTATGGGTTGATATCTGACAATCTGTGAATAAGAGACAAAAACTGCCACATGGAGAGATTGCCTTTCTTTACTGTAATAAAAGGCAGCTCCAATCCCAACTTCTAGTGCCTTCTCCTTGTGGAAGGAGACAGTCCTGCAGGCCACAAATCTTCTCCAGCAGGCAGAAATGCTGCAGGGGTGCTGTGAGGGTCGCAGGAGGACAATGCCCTAGGATGGGGAGTGATGGGCCACTGCAGTGGGGACGTAGCAACAGCAAGCTTCAGAGGAGTAGGGGCAGTGGCAGTGGCAGTAGTGTTGCAGGGCTGGATAGTAGGTGATGGAGCAGCAGCAGAGCATTGGTTTGGTGGTGGCAAATGGCTGGGCTGAACTGAAACCATGGAGAGCATATTTAAAGATGGAGCTACTGTGTGGGTCTTGTATCTAGAAACAGAGTTGTGAACACTTTAGCTGAAAGAGGTAACAGATCCCATATATTTCATATCCTTTGAGAACGAGATCTACTTGCTAATCCTCCAAGCCTAGGCAGTGAGCTGTGAGCAACGTATAAGCAGGGAGCAGCTAGCTACCGCCTCACTCAGCTGAAAGAGGCATTTCAGAACTACTGCCAACACACCTTGGAACAGCAGTGGTTTCATCTAGTGATAGTTACTCAGATTTTCTAAGCTGATTTTTAAATTATTATTCTTCCCCAACTCCCACAAAAACCCAAACCAAACCAAACCAAACAACAAAAAAACCCTGTTTACTTAAACCTTCCTTTCTAAATAAATTTTTTGCCACCCAGGAAATATTGCTTGCTCTTAAGCCCCCAGTTTTATTTAGTTTCCTACATTTGAGCAGTGTGAGGAAACACTTCAGTGTTTCTGCTAAGAGTCTCCAGAAAAATGAACCTGGCACATTTGCTGCCTGGCATATATTCAGCAGCAAGGATACAAAAGCTTTTATCCTAGTGCTTGTAAAAGTAGACCTGAGGCCTACAGCTAACTCTGAGCAGACACTGGGATTTGCCCGAATGCAGTAACTGGGAAAAAATGAGGCATACATTACAACAGATCTCTGACAGGACCTCCAATGCTGATGTTAATTGAATGTTTTTTCCAGGATATATTTTCAGTGTTGTTCCTCTCTGCTTGTCCAACTTGAATACTCCTGAGAACGGAGAGATGACAAGAATTAATGCCTGTTTGCATTAACCCGAACTTTATTGTCACTTAATTAATCATGATTAATGTCAGGAGGCAAAGGAGAAGCATCAAGCTATTTTCAACAGCTCTGTACTGATGAGTTCAGAAAAAACAAGTAGTGGCATTGCAATGTTGATTACAATAAAATCCAGCCAAAAGATGCATTGTTTTGAAGGCAAGGTTTATTCTTCAGCCTCTGACAACATCTGGTAAATTACCAGTGACTCTAACCCCTAGAAACCCCACTTAGAACCAAAAATACAAACACTCTCCCCAAAATTAAAAACAAAGGAGAAAATATTACCCAGAATTATTTAATAGTCATGAATCTGTGTAAACTGTATTTGGATAATATATTCTCAGTGATTTCAGGGAAACAGAACAACACAGTTTTATATTGGCACTATTCCTTATTAATCTCACAAGTTTAATACACAGTCCTGATCCACTGCCAAAAATAATTCCATAGGTTGATTAGGATACCTGCTAGGTCTCGCAAAGTAGACCAAACAGCTGTAGGCCAGTGGGAAGAGCAATAGATGTGGCAGGCCTGGCATTTTAACTAAGTTGCTAGAAACATCTAAGCTCTCCAAGAGCTCTTTTTCAAATCATTGCAAGGGGAAAAATGAAAAAAATTAAAATCAAATTAAGATTGATATTGTAAGTTTCCTAAGTTCTTCATTGGGAAACCTGGGACTTGCGACGGCAGGGTGAGTTCCTGGTGGCTGCCTGTGCCAGGTGATGATCTAATCTGAAGAATTAGGGTAAAGGGAGTGATTTGAAAATAGACAGAAAACTGATGAATGGTTTTCTCCAATGGATGTGACTGTATAATTTTTCTAAAGGTTCAAGGGAAAGCATGCACATCTGTTCTTCTTTTGCTAGAAGGGAATGTTTCTTTTTCTTGCTGTCCTTGTGGTCTGGGAGCTCCAAGAGGGATCTCTTACTCCCTTTTCCTCACATACTAGTCAGGGGGGAAAATGAAGTAAGAATTTCTAAGCAGCGAGCTCTTGAATGGAAGCAGCACAAGGCAATGGTTGATGGGACTTCTCCTACTTTCACCTCTTTCCCACAAAAGTCTTTGCAAAGGCTCTTGTTCCTACTGTGCTCCTGTCATACTTTCTTCTATGGCAGGGAGGAGACCTTAGCTCACAGCTCCTCACTAGCAAAGGAGGAATGGAAAAAATGACATAAAATGGAAGAGCCACAGATGAAAAAGGGGAGGGATAGAGAACTGGGAAGAGGAAGAACTGGACATAGTGAAGACTGGAACAAGGACAGTCAAGGACTGGTATAGGGAAAGGCAAAACAATTACAGGAAAAAGTAAATAAACTCATTGAAACTAAGAAGGATGAGAAAATGGAAGAGGAATAGAAAAAGTTTGAGTGAGTAAAAGAAAGCATTTCTGGATCTGTGCTTCTATAAATAGTTTAAAATAGTAGATTAATTTTTTGGACATTGAAAATATTTCCTCTTGTTTTGTTGGTTTTTTTTCTTTTTTACCTTGCCATTTGAGGACTCTTTAGCTGGTCTTGCAGTGCATTGAGAACTGACTATTCAAGACCAATTTTTGCATATGGAGAAGACATTTTTACACACATCGTGAAGCTGTATTTTCATTTTAGCACGGCATAGGGAGCAAAAGCACAGACAAACTAATCAGGAAGGCTAATCTAGTCCAGCCAATGAAACCAGCAGTTTGTGCTCTCCTTTTGTCCTCATTTGGCCAAATGATTTCATATACTGAGGGAAATTATTCTGCCGAAGACCCATGCTGAGAACAATAATCCTGCTACGAATACGTCCTTCGAGGAATTTTCTTGTTTACTCAAGGAGTGAGAGCTCTAGTTTTAGAAAAGCTTTCCCCTGCCTATTCATTTCAATCAGAGTTTTATGCAAGGAAAGAAAACCTTTTTCATTACAGTTGAAGCGATAGGAAACAGCTGAAGGAATAAAACTGTCATGGGTGACCACTAACTGATGTCACTCTCCTCGAGCATTCAGCAGAGCAATCATTTTAGGGAGAAACAATTTGCAATTAGCAGCATGTTTTCACTGGACTACAGCCTTGCCATTTGTAATATCTAGCTATGGTCTTTGGTTGTGAGGTCTAGTGCCCTTGGTGGGTTTTAGTGGAGTCCATTAGGCTAGTTACGTAGGCTTTAAGAGCATTTCAATATTAGCCACATAATTATAATGTGCTTTGTCATCTGGCCAGCCTGGGGAGAGTAGTTAGTGTGAGTCATGTGAATTAGAACTTGATATTTCATAGTAGCATTGGTGGTTTTCAGACAAATTTATCTCTCTCCCTCTTTCTCTCTCTCTCTTTGAATACACTGTCAACTGGTTTTTGTTTTGCTGAAGTGAAGGAGATAAAGCAGTCTGTCATCCCCCTCTCATTCCCCAGTCTGCATGTGGAACATATTGCACAACATGGTAGTGGAGTGAAAAGGTGTCATCTATGTGACGTGTCTTTGTGCAAAGGCTAAATGCAATAGAAGGACATTTTATTGCTTACTCAGCATTTATTTAACTATTGCTAAAATTATACGCTTGGTCAAATGATTTCTGATTTAATAGCAGGAATTATCTTATAAAATTTTGAACCCTCATTCTAAATAATTATACTGCTGTAAACATGTCCTTTCTTCCATAAAAAAACCTAAATGAAATGTTGTACATGCAAGAGTCTAGAATAACAAAATAGGACATTTAAAATTTAGCTTTAGCTAATAAATAAAAATATTTCCATCAGTAATTTTAATCTGCAGAGCAAAGCTTTGCCCTCAAAGGTTTTCACAGCCTCATTTTTCTTTCCAAAATAAAGCAAATCCTGTTCTCAAGAAACCCAAACCTATCCAGCCAGTCAGACGCATGACTGACCAACACAGAAAACAGGCTGGATTTGATTCAGGACTAATAAACATTGTCAAAGATAAAGTGTAGTGCTACCTCTATGTTGTAATGTGTCTGCATCCAAACCCACCCAAAATGTGACATACTGAATGGGAGAAAAACACTAAGATTTTCTTTTCCACCTTACATACCTACTTCCATATGTGAACCATACTGACAAAGGTGCAACACTTCCTCTGGGATCTCTGGAGTATTTCTTTTAGTCTATTGCCAAGGCAGAGCCTGTCGTGAGGGTTCCCAAGGCAGTTATTATGAAGGATAGGAACAACAGTTGTGGACAGGCATTGAGTTGACCGCTGGTAGATACCTAAATATGAAAGATGAGACTGCATATCAGTGACTGGGCAAAGCAATCCTTTGATCCTGTGTACTTAATTTTTTTGCTGTTGCAATTAAGTTTAGATTTTTTTGTACCAGTTTATCTTAAAGTGACTGCAAGTTTATCTAAAACATAACTTATGGTATTCCTGGTCTGAGATAATCAGCTAGGTGTGGAATAAGGCCCAACGTGTGTTTTCTTCCCAGCTATAAGTTTTATAGTATCAACAATGCTTTGAATAACATTTGATAACTATGAAAGTATTTGGTTTCTAGATGTTTGTGCAAATGTGTTGTGTTTGCAAACATAATTTTTATCATAGGTACTTTTGTAAAGTTTGGTACACACATGCCACGTTTCAGTTCGCAGTTATTTCTGGGTGCTTATTCAAACCTTGATTAGACTAGTTTAATTTCATGTGGTTTGCCTCTCAGTTAAAGCAGGTTAACATAGAATATTATGGCAGTTTGGCCATTCTAGCTTGATAATTTTTTACTGCGTGCCCATAGTCACTGTCCCCTTCTAGCCTGTGAAAGCAGCTTGCTTGTGCATCACAAATTATGTACTATTTTCAGAGGTGAAGGTAAAAGAAGATATTGTTGCATAAACCTGAAGAAGAAAGACTATGGACAAAATTTCATTTTTATATATTAATAATGTTCTATTTTAGCCATTCATGTTTGTTTCTAAAGACACATAAGTCATTGCTCACGCTCTTCTTCAGAAAAAGTTCCTCACAGGCAGTAGGTTGGGGAGCACGACCTTGTTCCAAGAAATCTTGACCACATAACACGAGACATTCTTGAGCAGCCATGTATTATCATTAATAAGGCCTTTGTTTGGCATCCATGTGCAAATACAGGATGTTATTTGCTCTTCACCACTTAAAAATGGCCAGATCCTCAAAGAGGTTTAATCACCTTAAAATTAGGTGGCTAGACTCTGATGCAGAATCCAAAATCCTGTACGTGCCTGGGTTACCTCTGTGGTGCATGGGGAAAACCGGGCACCCCAGAAAGGAATTTGAGATAACCAGTAGAGCAAGCAAGGAGCTGTGCAAATTAAGCACACCTACGTTCTGAATTACCAGTGGGAACAGTGTGCTGGCCAAAGCACCATGACAGCACAGCTGCTCATGACACTGTAGTACAAACTGCATTGGGCATCTGCTGAGGTATAAAGTAACTTCTTTGCAGTTCTGCTCTCTCCTCTCCTCTCCTCTGTCCACGATCTCTTCCAGTACCTGGGGAAAATGCCCTGTAGCAAATGCCACAATCAGCAGTGGGACAGAAAAGGGAGGGAACGCGCCGTAGGCCAGTACAACACAATATTAGATGTGATCTCACATTTTCCTACCTAGGTCTCTGCTGTTCCTGCAGGACAGCCAGGATCTCCACGAAAGGAAGAGGGAAGGCCTCTGCAGTGGGAAAAACTACAGCTAGCACAAGATAAGCTGTTCCTGCTCAGGAATTAAACAATCAGCAAAAAAAAAAAGAATTGCTGTGCACTGAAATGTGTCTTAAATCTGGCATTTACTGCTGCAACTAGTACAACCAGGTTGGCATTTGCAGCCACTAACTCCCTCTTCCAGGTAGGCGTCATGTACTATTATTCTTCCTCCCTTCCTAGTCACTCCTTTAGTCATGAGAAAATAAGAGTCTCATTCAAATTTCTCCTCCCAACTCGCCCCTATATGGCTCAGGTCCTTAAAGGGTGCTCTCACCCCCCGTCTGCTGGCTGTTCTAGGATCCGGACAGGATCTCTCCTTCTATTGAAGCTGAAAACAAGGTCAGACAAATCACATCCTTACTGGAACAAAAAAAGGGATTCACTCTGTCTTCTGCTGATTACTTGGATAACTGCATTTTATTCAAACAATCCTGGGAAAAACTAAAAATCGAAGGCACCTGAAGAGCTCTAGTACCTACAGGGGTATGAAGAGGTTTGACATTGCAGTTTTGCACTTGCGTTTATAAACCCACACTGCGCATTTGTGTGCTTCTTTCTGGTGCGTAGCCACCTTAGCAGGAACCTTTCACCATTTCATCAGGAGCAAGGGAAACCTCGTTCACCGGAGACCCAGTCCTACATTGGCAGAAACATGAGGAGACATGAAGAGCCAAAGTGTTTGTACATGGCATTTCACGGGCCTTAGCTGTGCTGGAAGCATAATGGGGAGCTGGCCAGATGATCCCAGGAAAGGAGGGAGAAGTTATAAACCCTTGAGGATTTGTGACTAGTGAAACCCAACTGAAATACAAAGCATGGGCCAAAAGCCAAGCATAATAGATGTATTGTTGCCTGCAGGGCTCATCTTAGATGTATAACCCAGATCCTGAAGGTTTTTTTTTCAATTCTGATTCCTATTTTTTTTTCTATCTCAAACTTCCTTAAATGGAAACCAGTCAACTGGATTTAATGTGACTGAATGCAATCACTATACTTGTTCCTTTGACTGTACGGATACTGTTTATTTCTGCTTCATGGTCTACTCTGCATAGCTCCCCACAACTTCTTTGTTTCTGATTCAGACTGTGCCTTTATCAAATTTGCCTGCCATATAAAAATGTGGCTTTTTTCTGGGCCTCATCCAAAGGCCACTGAAGTCAACGGGTTCATGAAAGGTTCAGAGCAATTATCACTGCCACTACTTCCAGCCATGTTCTTTTCATGTAGCATGTTCTGCTTTTATAGTGCTGTTCTCTTTTGCCAATATTAAAACAAAACCTCTCCAACACAGTGCAGTACAATTTATTTAATATTCAGGTTTTGATTTTCCTTTTTATAACTAACAGTTTTTTTCATAGCATTCCTTATCTTCCTGGGATGGTATGTGAATCCAGTGCGTCTAATGATAAATTGCTGAGCATAAATGGAACTTTAGTTCTCTATGTCAATGAGTAATGTTTTGCTGCTTAAATAAATATTACTGTGAAATGTATCCTTGATTTACTGAGTCTGTACTAAAATGGATGAGTAACGTTGTTCTGACAGCATTAAAAAAATGGTCAATCCATTCTCTTGCATGGCATGTGGGAAATTGGCATTCAGACCGAATATTTAAGAATGTTTGGTTCATCCTCACTATTAGACTTCATTTTTTTGAAACAGAATTGTAAAATCATTGATTTAACTTCATTAAATCAGTAAAGTTAATTCTCCCATGCAAGACTTTTTTTCCTTCTTTATTCTTTGCATCTAAGCCTAATAACATAATCTGCTGAATGTCTCATTTTGGGTTGCTGTTGAAGCTCCCTATTCATCTTTGCACTCTTCAGCTCCCATCTGTTACAAGCCATCATTCAAAAAATTCTGCACTTAATATATTAAACAAATGAACTGCTCTGCTCGATTTGAAGGGAACAAGCGAAACAAACCCATCTCCTGAATAGCCCTTCAGGCTTCTTCACATTACCGACATTCCACAACAGCTTCAAAGTTTAGGGGACACAGTGGGACAAAGAAAGAATAGCTCTGTATGTCACAACACCAGACAGATACCCAGGGGGATGCCGACGCTGCTGCGAGCAAGATCAGTGCCAGCAACAGCAAGTGTCCGTCAGAAGACATCCAAAAGCATGACTGTGCCCAGAGACCTGAGATCTCCCCACGCTGAACCTGGATTTGCCTGTAGATCCCTGGGCTCCCACTAAACTCTTCTCGTTTTAAACAACCACCAGTTCAAAGCTGTGGCATTTTAAAAACACTTTCATCCTTTTTCTGTAGACAAGAAGGCTATAAACCCCCAAACATTTTAATCTGCTTACTAGCCTTTGATTACACCAACTGCCAATAGGTTCTATTACTAGTCCAAAGAAAATACTGGCTGTTGTGTATTTTTTTTAACTGTGATTGATGAAGCATATTTGTGTAACATTAGGTCATATTTGTCAGAGTTTAACTTCTTAGTTGGCAACTACACCGTTAATTAGCAATATTGCTGATAACCTCTATTTTATATAACCAGCAAGCTGTTTTTCCGTACAAGCTGGCAGTGGAAAACAAGAAAAGGATATTTCCATGGTGCCACAAGTCTGGAGTAGGTATTATCAGAGGAATACACACTACAGTGTTCTCTGGGATTACTATATGTAAAACATGCTTTATTTCTTGACAGGTATTATTTTCTTCGGTGTTCTTATTGTGGCTTCCTTTCTTTTCAGTCTTGCAGTATACTCCTTTTAATGTTACATCTCTGTTTTGGATGCTCTCTGAGTCCACAGTCAGGCCAGTAGCATATTCCTGAGGTTGCCCATTTCCTGTTGTAATACCCTGTTTTCAGCTTCACACAACTTTTCCAAACTTTCTCTGTTTGGAATGAAATTTTCCATCTAACTACTTTTTTTTTCCCCAAGAGTATTTCAGCTAAAGCTGTACTGCCAGTTTTGAGCATGAGGTATGGGATAAAGAATATATTTCTACCCGTCTCAAAACTGCACAGCATATTTTATTTTAAATGTTGTAGTGTCTTCTAACATTTGGAGCTAAGATATGAAGTTTCACATAAGGATAAACCTCGTATCAGGAGCTTATCTTTTACTGTCACTATGAAAATTCACCTTTGGCCAAGTGCCATCCCTTTGAAATACCGTCGTTCAAAACCTCTCAGTAGAAATTGGTTGGAGTTCACCATTAGTCTCCAGAGATGAGACTCCTCCCTGTCCAAATTCCCAGAGCACACCCAAGGACCTTGCAGTCCCGAGTGTGCGTATGCTGTTCCACTTGACATTAGTCATTCTGCACTGCATTTCCAAATCTGAAACATGGGAAAAATACAAAGTCCGTGTCTCAGAGGAGCTTTGTGAAACTAGGTCACGAATGACGGTGAAGCACGTACACGCTGCAGTGAAAGGCGTTGTGAAGAGCTCTTGAGGATGTGAATGATCCTACTTTTACAGCACAGCTTCATCAGTGGAGAAGAAAGACAGCTTGGGCCATGCACTGAACAATGGAGAGAAAATAAAATTGTGTGTTGTTACTCATTAATTGAGTACAGTCAGCTTTTTGCACTAAGAAAGGACCTGTGGGAAGGAAAAAAGGACATAAGCATGTGATTAAAGATGGCATCCTAGGGTACATGCACTGCCTTGTTGCTTATAAGTTGTGTGGGTGTTAGGTCATGCATTTTCTAACTCCTGAGCTCTTAATAACGGTCTTTAACCTAATCTCTGTTACCTATCTCACAACTGACAGGTGAAGAAGAATGTCTTTGTAGTTGAAGTGCTGACCTGGGACCTGGGAAGAGCAGGCTCCTTTCTGGATTCCACCACATACGTAGAAACTAAATCTATAAATGAGTAAATTTTTAAAAATGCCGTTTGTTTGCCCACTGTCTGTCACATCTATTTGATGGTTTTAATTTCAAAACTTTTTGGGAAATTCTTGTCTCTTATCAGTATTTGTCAGTCTCAGCTGAGGCCTCTAGTTCATTTTAAGAGCTCTGTTGAAAGCTCACTGAAACTAAGAAAGCTTTTCCAGTGAATACAGTGGCATTTGTGACAGCTGTGGAAGCTTCTCTCTGAGCAAACTCCTAAGCACTGCATATCTGTTCAGAAGGGCTAAAAAACACATGAAGGCAAGAAGTTGGTCTTTTTATCTTGAGATGTATTTAAGAGGTTCAAAGTAATTAAACGTGCAGTCATCAGGGGATTGATTACATCTCCCAAGAGGCAAAATACATTCAGGAGATTTGCAAGGGGCTGCCAGGTTTGGCTGCGAGCCCTTGGGAACCTGCATTCCCCGGCGTGAGAGACCCGTGAGGTACCAGGTGGGACATGGTAGGACGTGGAAGTGGCACTAGGGGCCTACGTTCAGGCAGCTGGATTGGGTTCTGTGCTTCTAAGATAGGACCAAAAGCATTTAATATGGATGGTTTTGTGCATTTCCGATGCACTAATGTAGAGTCTGCTGTGGCTTCATGGTATAACAGTAAGCGTAGCCTTAAAACTGTGCCAGGGTGTAACTCTTTGTACAGGCGCAAAGCTCTTTTGCCAGTGAAAAACCATTGCAGTCACAGAGAAAAAATGGTTTATTATAGCTCTCAAGTTTAATGTTGTAGACCTAAATGAAGTACAAGTTTCTCCTGGTTTAATGAGTAGTTTTCTGATGCTTACCAAAAGCCTTCCTCCTAATCCCAACTTCAGCAATTCTAGTTGTAACAATTAGAGCAAAAAGGAGAAAGAGAGGAGTGTGAACAAGGCAAAAACGGTTATGCAGAGATCCATATTACACACTCTGACTGTGAGCAAAATTCCCCAGTAACTTCAGCTTGCGCTTAGAAATCAGACCTCTGACAGATACACCGGAAAGGCATTCTTGTAACTTGCAGCACAGTGGTACTTTGGAGAATGTCTTGTACCCAAAAGCAATGGTATTAAATCACGGAGCCAAGAGAAGGAGCTATGTTTTGATTAGGTACACAGCCTTCCTCTGACAGATTTCAAGACCTGCAAGTCTAGCAGATGGCACCGTAACAAACACAATTGTATTTCTCTTAGGTTGCCTGAGGAATTCTTTGCCCTTGGTTTTGGCCGCGTGACATTTTCATGAACCACTATTTATTTTCTTTGTCTCAGGTTTTTGCTTAACTCCTTTTACAAGCGGTTCTTTATTCTTCCTCAGGTGCGCTGTTTGTTTGTACAAGAAGCGCGGCCAGGAAGCCACCATTAGCTTTGCTGGCGAGGCAGAGATGGAGCGGGCTGTGGCTGGGGTCACAGGCACCAGGTTGTGCCGAAGCCCTGCCGAAGTGTGTGGCACAGCCACCGCTGCCCAGGGCTGAGCTCCTGGGTGGACCTCTTCCAGCCTCAGCCCTCACGCTGAGCCCTGCACTGCCGTGCACGCTTCAAACGGGCATTTCCCTGTGCTCCGATAGCAGCGCCTCCGCCTTCAGAAGGATGGGGGAATTGCCTGGGGATGGCCGGTTCCTTGGTGCTCTCTGGGTTTCGTTAAAAGTTCTTTGAACTTTAAGAGAAAACTTTTGGGTCAACACAGGGGAGAATGCCATCTCCATCTCTCACTGTTTTGATTGTTTTTTCCAGCGACTAATACACGTTTAAGATTCAGTTGGTGCCAAGAAGGCCTTTGATTGATTCTTACAAATGGTAGAGAGGATGTAACTGGTGTGACCCACTTTTAAAAGTAGTAGACTCTTTCAAAATGTTGAGAGGGTGAAAGTGCCAAAGTGTGCCTATAGCAAGGAAAGCTGATAGACACAAAGCTTCTCCATGATTTAGAATACAAGCAAAAAGGGAAGTTCAGCTTGAGGTTCCAGTACAAAGGAATGTACTTCTAAGTAAATAATGCCATTGTTTTTATTGCAGAAGTATTGTTTTATTACGATTTTATTGTAAACATGCATTTAAAAAAATTAAATCCGTTTGAAACAGGAGACCCTTTTCAGGAGGTATACAGTACAGAAAGGAGAATGACTCATAGGAAGAGAGAAGCAGATAAACAGCCAGTCTTGGTGTATCTGTCACATACAAAGGTCCCCTTGCGTGGCAGTCAGAGCAGCGCTGTGAGTGACAGGATAAAGAAATAGTAGGTCATATCTTATCCTCGAATTTTAGTATACAGTTCAGCACTGATGACAGGAGTTCTCTTTTCTTAAATAGATGAGCCAATAAAAATATATGTCCTCTGTTATTTAAAGACTATATATTGCAGCAGCAATATAGTGTAATTCACTGATAAGAAGAAAAAGTCTCTGATGAGAAAAATCCTTCTATTGCTCCCTTTGGGAAAGAGCAGCAGGAGGACGACACTGGCTACACAGAGGTAGGGTCCTGTTGACCAGCACGAGCTGGCTGACACCTCTGTGTCAGACCATTTTCTGTGGCTTGACGGTGCTGAGACACCTCTCGTAAGCCCTTCTGAGGACTTCTCACGCAGTAATCCTCCACATAGACCTCCTCTTTCTGCACACCCTTTCTGCTTTATGTAAGCAGCTTTTGTAGGAGCAAAAGGGGCAGAAAGGAGGAGGTATGCCAGCATACAGCAGCATGTCTTTCGTCTTTCGGGGCACAGCCTTGTCAGGGGGCAGTGGGGAAGTGCGCCATGCCAAGAGAGCCCCCGGAGGGATTATGTTTTGGGGAGAAATCGTGCCTCTGTGCTTCCTCGACGTGAAGGGGGGGCATACATGTTTCCCTTGATCCTGGGGGCAGCCTGGCCTGCCTGCTGCCTGCAATGCACAGCTGATTTTCCACTTGTATGTCTGCCCCACTGGCATGCGGAGGCAGCCGCCCTCAGCCTGCGAAGGTTTCTGATGGGGAGGGCACAAAGGGCTCTTTTTCCATCCACCTCCACCCGAAGGGCAGGAGCACGTCAGGCTGGTGTTTCTGAATACCTCATTGAAATCCTGTTTCAAATCTCCTAGAAACTAAGAAGCCCAGACTTGCTCGCAACAAAATCAATGGCAAATCCCTACAGATGATAAAAGGGAAACCAGCAACCCCTAAACAGGTGTCCATTTTGATTTCCCGAACGAAATGAAAGGTGCAAACTGCGTTTGACAGTTTTTCAACTAAAACTAATACTCACTGCAGCTTATGTCTGAATTATTTAAAATGTGATAACATTCCTTTGCTCTATTGTATTCAGACATTCAGGATCCCTGCAAAATATTTATTTTGGATAGTCCCTATATCCAATTCCTCTTTTTATCAATAGAACAATATTTATGGAGATCAGGCTGCCAACTTTGCCAGACAGACGCCCTTTGCATTCAAAAGAAAACATGATTCATCGGAGGATCAGGATTTCAGCTACAAATTAAACTTTTCCTTGATAGGCTGAAAGATACAAGTCAATAAAGGAAAATTCTTGATAGCTGGAAAGGAATGTCTTCTTTGAGACTGCCAATATTCAGTTCTGATCACTAATATCTTAACTGATGGAAGAGATTTTTTTTTCTTTATCTAATTATATCCCAGAGGCAATGTTTAAAAGAAATTGAAAGATAGTTATAACCAATTGTGCTGTGTAAAGATGTCAGCTTATTTTTGCTATCTCTTTGAGACCGTGAATATCTTTTAATGTACTTGTGCAGCACACAGGACAAAAGTGCTCTGACCCAAACTTAGGGTTCTCTAGATAATACATTACATGTATAGTAAGAACAATAGTACATGCATAGTAAGAACAATAACAGCAACAACAACAGTAGAGATAAACTTACAGACTTGTGGCTTGTTATCTTTCAGCGCACAAGCCTATCACACATACAAAAATAGACTTACTCTAATAGCCACAGTGCCCAGCACAGCAGGAAAAATAAGTTGTATGCTGGCAGAAAAAATCAGAAGATTTAGTGATCCTCGTTTTTCGGAGCTGTTACTCCCGGTCTTTACCGCAGATATCCCACAAAGTTATTTCTCCTCTCTCTCTAAGTAGTACCATTGAAAATACGTAATGTATTTTTCATCATGTACCCTTTTAATGATAATTAAATATCACATCCCTACCTTTCAACTAATTGCAGTGGCCTTGTTATTTTTGGTTTTGCCTGCCTATGATTTCAAACTAAGGATCATTAGTAACAATAATAGTCCTCTACCCTTTTATCATGCCTTACATCTGCGGGACTCTATGTTAGGCATTACTACGTGCATTACACCAGTGCTTACACTGAGTCACAGAGGTTAATTAACTTACTAAAGATCTCAAAGCACGTCAGTGGCAGAATCAGGAATAACGACAGTCAGCCCTGAGCTCTGCTCTCCCTGGCCTTGACGCTCTGACAGTTCTTGCTAAAGGGTTAGCCAGACTTTGCAAAATGCTATTAATCACTAAAAGCTGGACTTCTTTAGGAGAGGATTATTTGTGTGGGAAGGGAAGGAGGGAGTCATTCCATTGCTAAAATGAAGCTGAAAGTGGGACTAATGGAAAGAAAAGCTCTTACTTGTCTGAATCACACTGCTTGAAGGCAGTGGGTGTTGCAGAGGGTTGGTAGTATTTGTAAAGGAATCTCGGGATGTCGTGTTCGCAAAACCAGCCTGAAGAGTGATGTACTGAAATTCAAAGTTCCCAAACAGTACAAAATCAGATCCAATTACATTTTACTAATCTCACTGATGTCCTCTATGGAGAACCTGGGAATAGGGTAGCTTTCAATATGCAGGCTGCCAAAAGACCATGTTCATCTAACTTTTGCCTCAGAGGAGATTGCCACTTTTGGACCTTGTCCTAGTCATCAGTGAATGACCGCTTTCTCAAACACACAGCCGGATAAATTCTGATATTGTAGAGATCAAGAAAACTTGGAAACTTTAAAGACTGATTACTACAGAAAAAGGTATTTTCTGTCTCTCTGCTCTTCCCTACCACAATGCTGCTTTATTTTAACATGAGAGCCTTTGACAGAAGCTGTTAATGCTGGTTGAGATTCTCATGGGAGGGAGACTGGCATCAGTGAATTCAAATTGGCATTTTATGCTGATGGTATATTAATATGTATGATCTAGCAGGGACTTCAGCTTTTATTACAGTTTGAATCATTACTAATTTTGGCAAATTTTCTGGCTTTAAAATGAGCTCTAATAAATTTGAAGCCATGCCTCTGCATAGACCAGATAACACACTTGCCATCTAGATTTTCCCATTTAAGCTGAAATGCTAAGTTCTCCCAAAACTCAGCTTATGTATCCCCTGTTTCTATTTAAAAGAGAAAACCCTGATAGCAAAATATCAAATTAATATAAAACATTTTGCTGTGCCTTGATCCATAACCAAGGGCCAAATCCAGCTTATCTCACTTAGGTGGGGACCTTCTTAGAAGTTAATAGCAGACTCTTACACTAAATTATATGTTATTGATCTGAATCTTCTGTGATACAAGCAGAACCTGATGCAGCTATATATAGCTAGAGGGTGAAGGGAGGCAATGCCATAAAATACATCTGAGTGGGCTGAACAGGACAATACTAATAGGTATGAAGAAAAAGCACATTCATCCTTTCTAAAAGTGCACCTGATTTTGTCCACTTTTATCTCCTGTTGATGTCACTGAAGCATCTGGCTGCTCAGCATTTCTAAAACTCAGGCCTCTTTCTTGAAAACCCGTATAGGTTAAAAAAATAGTGATGAGGTAATAATACAGCAGGTAGGAGCTGTATTAGCACTTTGACAAAACACTCAATAACAAGACTATCAGGCCGTACATGTCAATCCTCAGTGCAGGAATAAGTAGTCATTAGAAAGTTGCGTTAGTACACCAGAATTAATGTTCATGAATCCGTGATGATAGGCAGCTTAGGAACAATGTAGATTTAACTTGTCCAAATGCTTTAGTGGTGTCATCTCTGATCCTTCAGGTCTGAGTCTCTCACAAAAAGCTGAGTAGAAATTATTGCTCAAAATTAAAAATATTTAAAAAAAAAAAGTTTTCAAGGGGCAGAAAGTTAAATCTCTCTTTCTTTTCCATTTTTGGCCTAATTAGGATGAGAACTATTAAACCATGAATTAGAAAATTGCTAATTCAGCACTCTTGACATTTCCAGAAACAGAAGAGATCAACATCTTTTGTGAACATTCTCGCAGGAGGTGTTCAGCTAAACTGCACTCCCTCAAGTACTAAGATAAACAGCCACAGTACCTTTACTGTGGCTTTACCTGTATGGATTTTTCAGTGATATTAAACCTAATACTTTGTTTGGTCTCCTGAGAAAAGGAGATGTGGCGTTGGCCTTCTCTGTGTGTATGCATGCCTGTTTGGGTCCCTTCCTTAATTCTGTTTGAACTCCTTGTTTCTATCAACCAAATCTGGCAAATGCGTAGGAGACAGAAAGATCCTAGAAGTTTAATAAAACCTGGCAAACTGCTGGAGGAGAGACTCCTTCCCCTGGCTTTTCCCACTGAAGGACACTGCAACACGAACCCCACCATTACTGGACACTAGAAAACTCAGCCACCATCCATAACTCTCAGGAAAACCGTGTTCATTAGTTCGGCCAAGGTCCTCTAGCCAACCTGGGCATGCCCTCCACTCACGAGGGTGCTGGGAGGTCACCTCTCTTTCCTCTGAAAGCCCCCAAGCAGCACGGTTGCAGGCTCACGGGTGGCCCTCCACCTGGCTCGGGACGTGAGTGAGGGAAGGGGACAGAAAGCGTGGAGACATCAACCACAGAGCCTGATCCCAGCTCCCTGCAGTCCCTTTAGTGCTGGCCCCTTGCAGGTGTTACCCAAAACACTGTAAAAAGCCACCATCTCTCAGAGGAGGTCACGGTTTCCAGCCCGCTGAGGGCAGACAGGGAGGACCCATGTGAAGTAACAGCGAATCTCATTCACCTACAAGCTAAAAATCACTGGAGCAGGTTCTGTCTGCTTTTTAGTGGGGGTGCTGAACCAGAGATACTGATAGAAAGAATAATGCCCTAAATGTATTTTTAGATTAACTAGTCAAGGTGGTCTTCCATGCAAGACAGGTAAAATAAATGCTAATTATAAGTAAAATAAAATACAAGCCATTCAGATAGTTGTGGAATAAGCAATTGTATGTATTTTAATTCACACTCATTAATAAGTAATTTGTGAAAGCTTTAGGAAAATAGGACTCGGAGGAAAAATAAGGCTAAACAGATCAAGAGCTGGAAAAATTACAAAATCCAAAAGCATACTTTCTCACTGCTCACAATATTTGCTTCTACATTATGCTGATATTTTTAAAGATTTACTACTGTAAATCGTTACTCCATATTATTTCCACTGTCAAATGTAAACACGAGACTTTAATGTTATAAATCTCTAATGGAGGAAGTGAAGTATATCTAGGAATCATGTTTGCTGGAGCGCTAAAATACTTCATTATATGAGGAAATCTTTCTTTTTTAGTACTGTATTATTTGTGTTAACATAAGCTGGATCTCAAAGGGACTGGTCTTGGGATCAATTAAATATTTGGAGTGAGTATCACAGCTTTCATATATGAGGAACGCCCACAGAATAAAGTGTTCCTTGGCCATTTTTGTTTAACCTGTTTTGTACACGGAGGCAATAGGCATGGGGTTGAAGAGGGCACTCTAAAGTGCACAAATTATAGTACATGTAACGAACAAATAGATTACATGAAAGAAACAGAAGCATATTCTTATGGCCCATATGAACACTAAGACATTAATTTTTCATCTTCCTTTTGTGTCTATTGCTTCCGTATTTCTAACGTGTTTTTTTGTACTGCATCTGGTAAGAGGCTAATAACATTGAAACAGTGCATGGATTCCTGTATTCCCACGCACTGATTGTAATTATATTTTAGCTTCCATTTTTAAATGGTTTCTTTCGTTTTTGTCTTGTTTTCTTTGACTTACTAATAGCTTTTTGCAGTCTGTGTCGTGTTAAAATGCATAAAGTGATCAGAATTCTCTGCACACATTTCTCAGGATGCTCACCTGGCTTAGACTAAGGCCAGCCACATTCTGGTGGCAATGATATTCAAATTTAATTTCAAAGGCTTAAATTCATGGATTTACATAAGAGTTCTGAAAATCCTACCACAAAATTCCCACATTTTTTCTTTTTAGCTTGTCATATTTCACTCTGAGCTTTTCATATATGTTTTTGAACATGGTTTACTTCTCTCCCTTACCAGTTGATGTGCAAGCTAATACTACGAAATGTATAGGTAAAGGCAGTTTTCCAAATGCTGTGCGATGTAACACTGGCAAGAGACGTGCAAAAGACAGAAGCGTGGTAATACCCTGAAGCATTGCTACTAATGTGAGCAGCTACCAAAGCCTTCACTGAGATCTGCTGAGGTTAGAAACCGAGGTTCTGCTTCTATCTGAGTTTGTGGTGTACCTGATTTTACTGATACTGGGCAAGGTGACTGTTTTTCCATCTGCGGTTTTTAAGTGGTTTTACTGCCTGAAAAGGAAGCCCTAGGAACTGCCACTATGTGTTTGCTGGTTGATTGAGTACTGCAAGGGCAAGGGGACATAACCGTACTCTGGAGGGACTGTCACCAGCAATGAGGTGATCCCCTTCCGAACCAGTCTGGGCTCTGTCATCTCATATGAGCCTGGCAACAGTGAGTGGCTCTGCTCAGTGACAGCAGCTGCTGTGATTTGAAAAATCATCCCCGTAGATTTTTTTTCCTTGAGCTAATGGATGCTAAAATAGACAGAAAGCTTTTGGTATCTGCATACCCTTAGGGAGCAGCTCTGTGCTGAGAGGAGGTGTCTGCAGCAGGTGAGTGCATTGTGGATTGGCTCTGCAAGGACAAATTTAGAAACTGGGACATCTGGGGATTGCAACAGTTGGGTTGGGAAAGGGAAATGAGATAGAAACGCCCAAGGCAAGGCTCCCATGTTCTTTTACATTTATCCCCACTGCTAGCGCCTTCTGCTTAGGCTGCAGCTGGACCCACGGTTCTGGCTGTGGTGTGAAAGGTGGCGCGGGCAACACGGGGCAGGGGTTGGGCAGCCAGCACAGTCTGCAGTCAGCTTGTTAGCAGGCAGCTGAGCGATGACCCAGCTGGCTGCGGGAATGCGGCACAGGCCTGGCAAGTGTGAGAGGCTAACACACCGGCAGACCTGCTTTCTCTCAGTCTGGGTCTCACCTCTTCTCGCTCCTTCTTTCGTGCCATGTTAAAAGGTAGCCTTCCTTTAACACTGAACAAGAAAAGAAAAAAAGGAGAATTAAGAAAAAACACTGTTTCAACCCTAGAACAAGCGTATCAGTCTGTTTTGTCCTATGGGTCAAGCGTATAGTCTTCTCCTGCCTCTCCTAGCGCAGTTTGCGGTTAGAGATTCAATGAAGCGCATATCCCCATGAACTCCTGCAATCCAGACACCCGCATTCCCCTTCTCCACCCACTCCTGGGGTCAGAACACTGCCTCGGCTTTCCTTTTGCTCTCCCCGTTTGAGCTACTGCCTGCTCTCGCTACTGGATTTCCTGACCATCAGAAATTTCTTGGTGAAGGCCAGATGTATCACACAGACCTGGGCTTCCAGCTTAGGAGAAGCCTTACCTTGTCAATAGTCTCCTAAAGAGAAAGAGGAGGGCAGTTCGAGTTCCCTGCATTGACACACGCTTCCAGTTTATGTGAGGCATTTTGACCCAGAACTTAAAGAATTCTAGTTATCTACCTCCACATCTGTAAAACAGGGATAACAGCTCTTTCCTGCCTCACAAATGTTTACTGTTAAAATATTCTGTTAAGAAGATGTAGAAAAGCCACCTTTCAGTACTCATATCTACCTACAGACTTTGTACCACAGGACTCCGAGTAGAAATGTACTAGTGAAAAAACAACCATTCAGCTGCTGGCGGTGTCCCAAGTTGATGGCATCCTTAGTTTCCAACAATTAAGTTCCCAAAAGGCTCGAAGGCCATGCTCAGGAGCATTTGGCTTTTATAGCGCTGGACAGCTTGACTCTTACATCACGCACAACCTCACCGCTGTTCCTCCTCCCTCTTCAAGGCTCAGTCTGCAGGGGGTGACCTCAGAGCACACCTCCCAGGTCAAGCTTCACAGCACATACTGGGAGGTGCTTTTACCCACCTCTTGTGTTGGAAGGTGCAGACTTTTCTTTTGACTGCCCTAAGGACTGGTGCCTTAATGCGGCAGCTTTGTTACCGACAGGCATTGTATAGGGACTTCAACTGAGTGCTGTGAATTCTGCTGGGTAGCATTAGCAGTAAGTGAAGTGAAAAGAGAAATGTAGTTATAGGACTTGCTTAAGGCCATTCGATGGATGAAAGAGGCAGGTCCAAAATCCAGATCTCCCACTTACTGCTTTTTAAGACTTGTTCTCATTTTTCTCGTGGTTGAAGTTGATTGGTGACACATTTGACGTCAAGCGTAATTAAACAGAGACCATATAATGTCTTTGTGCCAACGAACAATATAAATCAGAAATGTTTTCTGTGTGTAAACTTCTTCTTGTAAACTGAATGTCTGCAGTTTTTTGGAAGTTTCTTTCCTTAACTGATGAATGGAAATACTTGTTCAGGTTTCAGCAACTAACCGTGAGCTTTCAGACTTGTTTTTACTCCTCCATCTTAGGGACACTTCCTCAAACTCTCTTAACACCCTGCAATGATAAACCGTGGGGCAGAAAAATTGCTTGCTGACTGGAAAAATAAAGGAAAAAAACCAACCTTCTGAGGTGATTCTCTACAATGAAACATGAGTTATATGGACTAACTTTATGCTTATAATCTTTTCTTTGCCAAAGTGCAATGGCATTCATTCTTTCCAGACTTCTGATGATAACAGGTTTTAATAGCAAACGCTCAGGTCTAAATTCTGCTCTCAGAGTGAAGTTGCTGAGTCCTCCTGGCTCTAAAGTAGCTACAGGGTTTTATTAGTGTGACTGGGAAAAGAATCTTCCTTTGAAATCCTACAGATGAATAATAGGGCAAAATGATTATGAAAATGAGGGGGAAAAAACAAAAATACATGCTTTATTCCCACATATGCAAGCTGAAAGTTCATCAGATTTTCCCCATTGACTTCAATGGAGTCAGGAGCCTTCCAGTTACCTTCAGGATTTCAGAGCAGTAACTCTTATCTCGGGATTCTTTCATCAGAAGATTTGGGAGGTTGTGTAATTCACACTTTAAACTGCAGATCCTCTTAGGATGAGGCAAGAACTACAGGCAGAAATAAACCTTGATTTTGTACTTGAAATAGCTCTGATGCCCAGAAGCAGCAGGCTTTCCGTGCTGATAAAGAACTCCCTCAGCAGCAGTTACTCCCACCAAATCCTTCCTCAAAATGTGCATGTGTGTGTCTAGGTACCTGTGACTAACGAAGCAAGTGCTTTCCTACTTTAAATGACTTTTGCTGCTTTACCAGGTAGAGCAAAAGGGAATATGGTGGAAGCTGTTGAAGATACGGACTGTCCTGGAGACAAGCCACTGCACAACATTTATTTTATCCATGACTGGGTGCAGTCCTGGTGCGAGTGGTGGAGCCATACAGCACTATCGCAGCCGGGGGCCACGTTCCTGAGGGCACTGCTGTTCCTGTGCCCCTCAGCCTCCCCCTGTCTCACTAAATCTGCATTTTCCTCTCTGACTGTCGCAGTGAAGCCATGGCTGGAATGGCGGTATGAAACCTGGAGCTGTAGATGCTGAAACTTCGGATGAGCAGACAAGGTTATAATTATGTCGTCTCTTTAAGCACAATTTAGGAAAGTATGAGGATTGTTTTTTCATTTCCTGATTACGTAGGAACTAATAGGAATAATTGTAGGAATAATCCCATGTAAGCACATGGGTAATGTTTGTATGCATTTATCCATGTGTACTGATTTCCGTGGAGGTCTGGTATGCAGACAGCTGTTACCTTTAGATGAGATTTGCACATTTGTCTGTATTACATGTTCCTGCACTGGAAAATTACTTTTGATATAAACCCAGTCACCTGTGCTGTCATCCACGCTGACATCTTGGCAAAGAAAGATAGTTTCTTACTCCAGCACAGAGAAAGGGCACAACCACCTGGAACCATTTTGCCAGTGCACTGACATTTCACCAGTGCCCAAGGTGGGCCAGAAAGGACAGCATTTTTTTAAAAGTATGCCTACCATGGGATTCCTAAACCTTCATTTGGTTAATCACCTAATCAAAAAGAAATCTAAAGGCTCTGAGGCCGAAACCTGGCTGTACCATCCCTTTGGCTGCATTCGTGCTGATGACTAAAATGTGCCAGGAACCCTGGAAGGGCTCACAGCCCCACTCCTAAGCTCTCACCTCCGAAGCAGGACGGTCATCCCAAACTATCTCCTCAGATTGGCCCCTGAACCCTTGTGCTGTGCCCAAGTGTGGTTTGGGAGGCTGCTCGCAGGCCTTGGCCAAACCATTCCAAGCGTCACGCCAGCAGACTAAGAGAGGCAACACCAGTTTAACAGATCATGTGCCCATGTTTGGGCCCGTTCTTTGCCCCGTTTAATTTCTGGGTGTAGATGTTACTGTCTGTGTTCAGACCTCAGATTTCTGGACCACATATAAGGAGGTAAAGAAAATACATCGGGACATTGGAACAGAGAGATGGTATAAACTAATAATGACTAGAAATGAATAGTTAAATGCAAAGACAGATGAGGAGAACACTATTTTTTAATCATTTTCTATAACATTCACAATGACACTGATTCTGACCCCATCAGCAAAGCAATTAAAATCAGTGGAAATACCAGCTGATCAAAAAACAGTATGAATAGCATAGTTAGTTACTCAGGGTATCTGATTTCCTTTTTTGTTTGAGAGAATATGATTTTGATCTGCAATGAAATATTGCATAATGTATTACAGTGCATTTTCTCCAAGCCGAGAGACTATTTGATGGTGCAATTTATTTGTTTATTTATTTTACGGCCACGGTAATCCAACTGAAACTGTGTGTTTCTGTGTGGCAAGTCACAAACGGTAGCTTGCTGGTGCTTCTCGGTAATATTGGGGTCTGTAGATATTCTGTGAGGCATTGCTGATTGTTATTGCTTACAATTGCTGAGAAACTTTTGTTAAGCAAATTATAGGTAGACGTAACTGAGATCTGTGATCCCACATACGGTTCTAGAGGCAGGTATGTGCAGGGTTTTCCTTCTTGCTTTGGGAAAAAGGGATGTCTCTGTTGCATTGTCCCCATGTTGTCTTCTTAGTCATGGAAAAGAACCATCTCAAGAGCCCTGATGGCTTTCCCAGAGAGATGTTCTTGGGATTCAGAGTTTGAGGCAGGAATTGCAGAACTGGTGAGGACACACCCCGGCTCTGCCTCAGGAGTCCTCAGTCCAGAAAATATCCTACGATCTGGGCCTGGACAAGCCAAACCCGCCGTCCTTTCCAAAAGCGATGGCGTCTGACCCACACGTGAAGGAGCCCACTGAAGAAACCCCTCGGAGTGCTCCATCCTGCTCTCCTCTGGGAGGTTTTCCACAGGGCTGGGGGGCAGCAATCTGGCCCTGTGTTTTCAATAGTAAAGTTATGTGGAGAATGTGTCAGGGGTTTCATGTTTCAGTGTATGTTGTGGGTTGTGCAGCAATGAAGGGGTAGAATCCAGGCTGGCTATTGATCCTAACTTATGCGTTTCCAGATTTTGCTGCGTTTTAGCTTTTCTTAAAATGAAAGTGTTGTTTATACATATGTTGTTGTTTAAGGGAGCTCAACAAGCAATTTTGTTATTCCGACTGTATTTTTTTTGGTGCGGCAACAAAGAGAGCGTTAGTACCGGGGGCTTCAGCTTTCTGTGCCCTGCCGGGTGTCCCAAAACAGGCGCGCAAAAGAGGAGCAAGCCTGTCAGAGAGAAATGAAATAGGAACACTCATACGCGTGCGGTTCTTTACCGGC
>NW_009194320.1:0-43047 GCF_000690835.1 Fulmarus glacialis
TCCCTTTTTCCAGTCAACAGGGACTTCACTTGACTGCCATGACTTCTTAAATATCATGGAGGGTGGCTTGGCAACTACATTAGCCAATTCCCTCAGGACTCTGGGATGTGTCTTGTCAGGTCCCATAGACTTATGTATGTTCAGTTTCCTCAGGTGGTCACAAACCTGATCTTCTCTTACAGTGAGAGGGACTTTGCTCCCCCAGTCCCTGTCTTGCGGTCCATCCACTTGAGAGGTGTAGAAAGAGAGGTTGCCATTGAAGACTGAGGCAAAAAAGTTGTTGAGTATCTCAGCCTTCTCATCATCCGTTGTTACCAGTTTGCCAGTTGTGTCCATCGGGGGGGTACACTTTCTTTGAACTTTTTTTTCTTGCTGACATACCTGTAGAAGCCCTTCTACCCATGGAAGCTTTCTAAATGATTCAGACGTCCTATATTTTCAGATAAAAAAGGCCTATTATGTCACTTAGTCTGAGTTTCTGTATAACACAGAACCGAAATTTTCACCATGTAATTTATTTCATATAGTATATAATTTCTTGTCAATGTACAGTATCTTAGAAAATCATCAAAATCAGATTTGAAGGCTTCATATAACAGAGAGGGTACAACCCCATACTCCACTGTATTTTACTAGTGATTTATCAAGCTTATTGTTAAAGATGTACAGTGCTGAGTAAGGCTTTACAGCCACAACACTTGCTCTTAATGTGGCTTCATTGTAAAGTCAATACAAGCCAAACTAACTTCTTCCTCAAATATAGACCCTAAGTTCCTAAGGCAATGAACAGTGTTAGAACTCAAGTACATCTCCCACCTGGATTCATGTTCCATGTCATCAGTGGTACATAATCCCATGTGCCTCTTGTTAGTTTTTTCCCCATTTAATAGTCTTTAAGGAGAAATATGTTCACCCACTTAAATATCTTAGAAATAAGAATGACGAGTCCTGCCTAAATAAACAACAGATGCTCAAGTATACCTTGGGGTGAATACATCAGTCAGAATAATCATTATCACATAATACACAACCACATTATCTTCATCTGTTCCTGTGGTGCATTCCCAGGAAATCTAGGCAACATATTTCATTCTACCAGGAGATGGTTGGGTTCAAGGCACACTCATCAAATCTTCACATTCTCTTTTTGAAGAGATGAAACATACATAAACATTTCTAAAATAAGCAAAAACAAACAGCACGGGCAGCATATAAAATAAATCTTAGCATAATTTTAGAATAATTTTCTCTACTGCCACAAAAAGGATCTTAAAATGGCAAATCCAGATGGTGATTTTTGAAAAATCCCCTGTCAAAAAGTGAGGATCTTCAGGATCGATGAGTGTGTATTCAGAATATTTGAGATTATAATCTTTACTGTGAAATTCAGATACAATGTGGCATTGGGATCCTGAATAAACTTCATGGTTTTGCCTTCCTTTCCCTCATTACAGTTCCCTTTCTGTTTCTGAATCTCAAGACTTAAGTATTTATTTATATAGTTCCATGCTGTCTAATACCAAGTCCACATGAAGACTAGATTATACTGGAGAAAGTGCAAGTTTCTGGCCAGTGAACCCAACACAGTTTTTTGTGTATTGATCACAAAAAACTTGCATTTATCTTCTGTGTGTTGATCTACTTTATGCAGGGAAAAAAGCGCATTATTTAATAGCTCTGAATGTTTCTTATTTTTCTTATAACACAATAGTTTAGTAATTTCGCATTTGCTGCGGTACCAAAGCACCTTCATGCTTATATCTTAAACTCTAGAGAACTAAATAGAATTTTTTTCTCACAGGTTTTAGCTATAATATTTGGTTTATCTACACAGTTAAAAAAGAACAATATTATTTTAAAGGTACTAAGGTTGTGAGCCTGAGCACTGAAAAATTTAGGGTGATAGTCTTACCAAATGTAGGTAAGTGCAAGCTAGTGTAGGCTAGCAAGTTATAGAATCTAATTAGCAGGGATGGCTTAGATGCTAGGATACTCGCGGTGCTAAAATAATCTGTCTGTGGAGGAGTGGAGTATTTATAAGGTGGCGTAGATCATTCTCTTGGTTTTGAGTCAAATGTGATTTCAGAGCTAAAATATGTTAAATTTACAGTCTCCTTAAAGTATTAGGGATCCAACCCAACTAAGGTCCAGACAGAAATCTAGTCCACTTACTGTCCACTTCTGCCTAATTCAATTACTAGCAATAAGTACTGCAAATGCTGCAGAGATCAGCCCACTCACAGAGGAGATAGATAAGCTCTAGGCTCTGTGTAGGCTGTTGGGTTTTTAACTCACACACTGGGGGATTACTATCACTCCTAACCAAATGGATACTTAGATTGTAGCTATGTCTATCCATTCTCATGTAACAGAAGGAAATGGGGAAGGAACCTGAGCTGAATTTCATGACTGAGGCTCACTGATTCTCACAGTCTTAGCTCTTTCTTAGTTCACTCCAAGTTCACTTGTTTCTTCACTGAGAGGGTGGTCAAGCACTGTAACAAGCTCCCCAGGGAAATGGTCACGGCCCCAAGCCTGTCAGTGTTCAAGAAGCATTTGGACAATGCTCTTAGATACATGGTTTCACTTTCAGGATGCCCTGTGTGGAGTCAGGAGTTGGACTCGATGATTTTCTTGGGTCCCTTCCAATTCAGGATTGTCCTGGTTTTGGCTGGGATAGGGTTAAATTTCTTCCTAGTGCTGTATTTTGGATTTAGTATGAGAAGAATGTTGGTAACACACTGATGTTTTCTGTTGTTGCTAAGTACCATCCTAGTCAAGGACAGCTCCCATGCTCTACCGACTGAGTTAGGTGCACAAGATGGGAGGGAACATAGCCAGGACAGCTGGCCCAGCTGGCCAACGGGGTATTCCATACCATATGACATCATGCTCAGTATATGAATGATAGGTGTGTTCCAGGAAGTACCAGTTATCGGTCAGCACGGGTGGTGAGCAATTGCATTGTGCATCACTCATTTTGTATATTCTATCATTATTATTATTATTTTCCCTTTTCTGTTCTATTAAACTGTCTTTATCTCAACCCATGAGTTTTTCTCACTCTTACCCTTCCGATTCTCTCGTCATCCCACTGGGGTGGGGGGGAGTGAGCGAGCGGCTGCGTGGTATTTGGCTGCCTGCCAGGTTAAACCACGACAAGGGGATTCTATGAGTCTGTGAAAGTCACACCGACTAGGAGCATCCCATGGCCTGATTGCCTCCTTATACAATCTGAAAAGAACTGCAGCCTCCCATTTCCATGAGTGGGGTGCTTTGAGCACACATTACGCAGTGCCTGGATATTGCCTCTACCATGCTATTTGCAGTAGGCATTAATTTTCTGAAGACTAGACTCCAAATAGGGGTCCCTGCGTATTTTTTTCCTATTTCTTCCTTCTGCTTTTCTTGGAAAATTCAAAAGTATCACTTAACCAGACTGGATTTCTGTCTGGACAGACCTAAATTAGTTTATCTGGATTTCCCTCTGTATGTTTTCAGCAGTATGTCTGTTGACTTTATGGGAAACTAAGGTAATTACTTTAGTTGGACTAGGTCATTTTACCCCCCCTTATCACAAGCACTCATCCATAGCAGACAGCTGCTCTTTCAGTGAGGCAGCACCTAAGTTTAGGTGGATCTACATCTAATTTAGGTGGATCGGATTCCACCCAAAGTTTTATTGTTACAATTAGGCCCATGTACGTACTTTGTGCAAAATTCTGCTCTCATGCTTGTCACTGATGTCTGTGAAGTTATGCTGGATTTATACAAATATGACTCAGAACCAGAAATTATAGGTCACTCCAGACTGTGGGTGGTGATACACGTTTGGGTTCAGATTGTAAATAGCTGGGGTATTTTGCCCATTTAAATGCCAAGGTTAACTTTGAAGACAGAAGCTTTTGCAAAATTCTGATTTTAGAATGATTTTAGGCAGAATAATGAGTCAATTAGATCCAAACTCTGGTTACCACAAAAGCATTTCACTGAATGAGATCAATAGTAGATCTTGTAGGGATCAGCTTTGGTTGTAAAGGCCATGCAGCACTTTTTTTTTGTTATCAAGAAAATAATATTTTTCATGGCAAGCTTTGTAGGTGCAGAAGAGTTTGTGGGAGGAGAAATAATGAGGAAGGAGAGCAAGTTATTATTACAGAGAATTATGTATAATTTAAATGGATGTCCTTCAACCAAAAGCTTTTCTCAGTATCCAAATGCAAGATTGTAGCTGGGAACCAAGAATGAAGATGAGCATAAGAGGACAGGAAACCTTGTCTTGGAAAGCAATGAAGCACATAAGGATTGAGAGTTCAGAGCAATTAATGCCTCTCAGTATGAGTGAATTATAAATGAAAGACTATGGCAAAAAGGATCCATGTGAATCTTGGTTATTTAAGAGATAACCAAGATTCCAGGTGGAAGGAGACAAGCAATATTACTTCTATACATAGCACTGCTATGCTAAATTAGCACATCAATGCTATCATCTATACTTGAAAAGAATGCAGATATATTAAAAATTTCAAACAGTCCTGGAGATGAACTTGAGAATATAAAGCTTATAATGTAAGTTAAAAGGAGCTCAGTTTCTCTGAACTTCTTTGTTCATAGAAGACAGTCCCTGTGTTCAGGTGATACTGAGGAAAGCTTTGATACTGAATGAGAAGAAAAATGTTACAAGGCCTAGCAAGTCAGGCTCAAATCAGGCAAACTGAATGTTAAAGAAAGGTGCGTTCATAGTTAAATGTGGAAATAGCTTACAACAGAAAGGCAGAAGATGCAAGATCACTTGGAATTGTTGGAACAAGATCGCAGTGCTTTCTTAAGGAAAAGAAGTCAAACTCCCAGAAGAAAATATATGACTGGGAAAATCAGAGAAGACAGTGGAGTGATGTGGTCACAGTGGTCCTTTTGGCATTGACATCTAATTCTGCACTTCAGGGAACTCTCCTCTGCCTTCCATTCTTCTATGAGTCAAAAGAGAACATACATTTTGCATTGCCCTCACATGGCAATGACTATGATCAAACAGAGCATGCTTGAGAGTTTCAGGCAGTTATCTGCTGGATAATTAATAGAGGAAATTAATAATTTTTTATCTCCCTTTACAAGTATTTTTGAGTTTCTTTGGTTGGCCAGATCTTAGTTTGAAGCTGCAGTAAATGGACAGTTCGTAAAAGATAGGTCAGATTAAAATTCAGAGAAGGTACAAGGAATCCTAGTTGGCTGGCCAGGGTTGGTATCTGTCCATATGCCAGAGCTCAAACTAGTTGTCAGGTCTCAGAAAAAAAATTTGTTCTCTTTTTGCAAACCAGATTGGCCTATGGGTTTTTGTTATTGTTGCTTCACTGTTTTGTGTTTGTTATTGAGGAGGAGAGGTTGTTTATTTACTTGTGATTTTCCTTTCCTTTGTGGCATGGGATATGATTCATCCTGCTCAGATCACTGGAACATCTCTTACTTAACGTGCTTCTCGCTGCTCAGAAGCCTCAGGCTCTTGTGGAACCTGGGTCTTTCCTGGTTGCTGCGGGGACAGAACAGTTGTTTCAGCTCTCAAATTTGAAGTTTTTGTGTTTAAGTCAATTTGTTGGCCTTAGTATAAGCTCTCTGGGTGAAATGGGTTGTGAATGGAAGATTGTGAATATAGGAGGTTGGAATATGTGATCTAAAGGTCTTAACTGGTCTTCAAACTTACAGACTAGGAAAGCCATTAGCAGTTATATGTATAGTTTCTCTTAGAAATGTCTCTCTTTTCTGTATTTATGTTGTACCTTAATTATTTTTGTAAAAGGAAGAAAAAAATATAATACACTGCATGCGAAAGTTCTGAAAATATAGGTAATATGAAGAGTTCCAAAGAACTTGTTTCACTTACTCTTTAGGACACAGACTAAATCTATCAGCAACTTAGTAACCATCCTGCTTTCACATTATGTTGTCCCATACAATAGATGCAGTATAAAATATTTGTACTATGTAAACCTAAAATGTAATATTTATACAATCTGTTTCCCTCATTGGTTACTTAGTTTTACAGTCTCCTATTCATACTAAATTTAAGTGGCAAATGTGTGTTACTAAATTTGTTACTATCATTTAATCTGTAGCATGAAAAAACTGTAACACATCTTTAAAAAAGAATCAAACATATACAAAAGAAGAGAGACTGTAACAGGAAGCTCACCATCTGTTTAGGAGTCTAAACCACTTTCTGCTCCAAGGCCAAAATATCAGGATTCATACCCTTTACAGGGATTTTGTACAGTGGGCTGTGTTTGCCCATATTTATTAAAAGCTTTCCCCAACACCATACAGTTTGTGTAAATAAGATTGGACAGTTTGACATAATTAAAAACGTCTTTATAAAGTTTCATGTCATTTAAATAAAAAATAAAAGCACTGTTTAAAATATAAATAGTATTTTTGCCTTCTAAGGGCTGCACAGAAAGTACTATATAGTTCCCACCTATATGACACAAAACACTGGTTAGGAACCTATGAACTGAATGTGTCTCTCCAAGCAAAATGTGAAACTGTGCACTCAATAAGTACAGAAATAAAATTAATTCTATTTCATTTTATTGCTGCAAAAGGTGTAGTATCTATATTCTATATACAGAATATTCATACCTATTCAAACACCTATTCTATATACAGAATATTCATACCTATTCAAACACACATATATATGTAACTTATGGTAATAACAGATATTTTCCCATTGGGTTTATAATTTCTTTCAGTGCTGTAGGGGTCTCTTTTAAAGAAGGAAATATGCTGCAGCTGCACATAGCCATAAAGGGTCTTAGTTAAATGTGATTCCTTGAGTGACTATTTTATTTTGAACAATTTTTGTAACCAAAACTTCTCAAAAAGTGAACAAAACCCCAAATCCATTATTTTTTTCACATCATTTTAGAGCCAGGTAGCAGAATGTAAAAAGCTTTTCTTTTTCTGAAATTGAAAAAGTTGCATAATTACAGCAAAAACATTCTTTTGGGTTTATTTTGCTTTTTCAGTCTTGATGTTTTCTGAAATGGCCAAGTCATTAAAACCCTTCAAGTGAGAGATTGCAGAGTACGTAGCAGCCTTGATGAGACTGAGTACTATTCTACAACACACAGGTATATTATTTTGAACACACTTCTTTCTTTTCAATTCTCTCCACACAGCAAGAAATAGAAAATATCAGTATGGGAGACTTTGTGTAGCATGAAATACTGGCAATATATTGATGAGTCAAAACATTCAATTTTCTGTAGCCAAGGTGAATTTAATTTAGGGGACTACATTCAATTTATGCTTTGTTACATTGTTGCTTTCCTGATACATAATAAAGCTGTCTTTATTTATATTTTAAGAAATACTTCAGATCTGTAAAAACATAACACTTTCTTCTGTTCTTTATCTGCACTGTGATACCTTTACACTTTGTTGGCTATAAACGTCATTTACAGTCTACACTGCTGAAGTGCTTTAATGGATTTTGGAGGTAAGTGAGGATAAGGCCCATTTTGCTACACATGGAGATAGAGTGTAAAATGATGGTGAACTATGTGACCACACACCTCCACTTACTGTCATGCATAGTCTAAATGAGCCTGTAGAGAATCAAAGCTGTGGAATTTACAAGCTGGGAAAAAAGAAGAATGTGTAAGGAGGTGGAAATTAAAGCCAATTTACACCTTCCCTACCTCTCATGCTAGTTATTTTTCCTGTTATCACCTTCTCTTCCAAACCCTTGGTATGCAGGCTACACCATCATAGGTTGAGATTAACACTTTTTTACTCTGAAACACATTTTCCCCCTCTTATACATTTATCTTTCAATCGAGACCACACTTTTAAAGCTTTCTTTCCTCCCCCCTCTTCTAAACGACACTGGCAACAGCAGTATCACAGGACGTGTCTTTCCTCACTGCTTTACCCCAGTGCCATTAAAGGTTTATTTAATCTCGTAGTAGAGATGGGACCATATGAGACTCTTACTCTATTCAGGAAAAGTTAATGGTTCCCTGCAGGACTATATAACTCTTCTTTACTTATATTGGGAATAGTTTGATTCTAGTAATACCCTGGCACTGCAGCTCTGGAAAACACATTCATCATGTCTTTCTGCTTCTTGTTTAGTGAGTGGGATTATGCAAAAATGGAGTGTGAAAAGGGATTTGAAATGCACTTTTTAACTTTTATGTTACAGAAATTCTGAGAAGTCGCAGAGGACTCTTCTGAATTAGCTTTCTTATTGAAATCTGCAGTTTATTATACTGAGAAGGGACTCTAAAGAGCAAATAAAAAAGTCTGGGTGTAATGACTTAGTGTTTACAGAATATAACTGCTACAAGACTGATTGCATGATATATTACTTCTTTCATTGTAAGCCACAAAACAGGTAGAGGCATGGTAGACTAATTTGGTTTATATATTCAGCTGTAAGGCTAGACACTGCATCATTCTTTTCATAAAGCAGGGACTGGAGGCATGTGGAGCCCGTAGCCATGACAACAATAAACCAGCTCCAAGCCTGAGCTGTAAGTAAGAAACTCAGCCTTGTCTCCATCCCTTCCTGCTCATGACCCGACTCTACTTGCTCTCTGGAGGGGGGGCTGGGTGCCCGTGAATGATCTATTGAGCAGAGGTACAGTACGGAGAAGCGTGTCTACAACGAGCCTTTTAGCAGAATTTCCCACCGTTTCAGGGAGTGCAACTCCACTCTTGCTAGTGGTGACTTCAGCTCGAGCATGCAAAACCTCTTGGCAGCTGCTCTACTTCACAGTATAGATTCATTGCTGTATAGTAAACACTGGTGATAAAAAGACAAATATCTTGTCTACATTAGAACTCCCATTGTTGCTAGCACTGATGGAGCTGCGGTGAACACCTAGGACTCCAGCCAGAGTCAATGTAGATTGCAAATACTCAAAAGTCCTTGAAGATCAGACCCAAATTGCCTAAGCTGACATTTTATTGGCATGAACAGGCTATATGAAAGCAATATAGGAACTTCTGATGTGCTATATGTTAAAAATGGATTATCTGTACACCTCACATGAAATGAGCACTAGTGATAAAAGGAAAGATCAATTTCAGATGGCAGATCTGTTTTCAGACTGTAGTTCTTTGTTGCTGGTGGTATGTAGTGCATCTTGTCACTGTCCGTAGACCTAGATAATCACATGGTGCTAACACGTCCTTCTCTTTTCATATGCTCATTAGCATCAAAAGTCAGTTGGTAATACATGAAGTAGTATGGGAATGACAAGTGGCAGTAGCTGGCAAGAGAATGGGGAGAAACTCAGAGGAACTAATTCAGCAATTTATCCCATCATGTTTTATTCCAAATGAGAATTTCTACAAATCCTATGTGGAGTCACTGCAGTGCTTTCTGCTTCTTCCATGAAGATGAAAATCTTCTTGGTATTTTATACATCTCTTTTCTGTTTCTTTTGTATCACAGGAGATGTTAAAGTTCACATCATTATGTTTGCACTGTGCAAGCTGATCTTGCTGGTAAGTATGACTACACTAGGTCCTCTTAAAAATCAAACGAGCAAGGTATATTATATTCTTGAGGACAAGTGAAGATTAATTTAGCAATGGAGTTAATGAGATCTGTGATTACCTTTATCTGGACTGGACTCTGTAATGACTGGGAACAATACTGAGGAGGAAGAACTGTGAGGATACACTCTCTTTGGAGTGTTTTAAGTCTGAGTCAGTTAATTAGTTTCATTTTCATCTGGTTTTGCAGTAATGGTCGTTTCTGATTTTAGATACAAATAAATTACAACAGTCTAATCTTGATTTTGCTAGTGCTGGAGTCATCACTGGATAATAATATTCAGCAAGAAACACTTTTGACTAACTGCAGATGTCAGTGGCTCATCCTTTGCGATGGCCTCACTGGATGACGGGGTCCCAGTGGATCACAAATGTCTGCACTGCTATTTTAGTACGAATTCCTGTGTTCTCATGAAGATAAGAAATCCACTCACATGTTATATCTAATCATATACCACTGTTACTCCAAGGAACTTCTATAATCAGCCCCCAGAAAGTTAATTGTTACAAGTTTGTTAACTTTTGGTGAGTAATTGTAAGATAAAATTTGTGCCACAGTCAGTGGCAAAGGGTCAGGCTTAAGATCTCAGTAGTAGTTTTCTGTGCATTGCTCTTCTACTTGTTATTTGTTTCTGCATCTTTTTCATTCACATTCACTCACACTGTTCAGAAAAATCTCATGAATCTAAAAATATTTCCTACTATTAAGTTTGCCAGGGCATAAAAATAAATTAAGTGGCTTTCATTTTATGAAGATAATGGTTTTCATTATTAATTTAGGAAAAACACAGTTAGAATTTTAGAATGTTAAACTGTGAATTTCTGTGTACAAACAAAAAAAAAGCAAAAGTTGGAAAAACAAAACAATGCATAACATGCCTTAGAACAATGCACCAAAGATGAAAAACAAATTTGCCATCCCCACAGTCATTTTACTGTTGTTACTTGGTTATACCATTTTGATTAGGTAGCAAACCCTATCTGGTGTTTAATGGACTTTTTACCTGGTAAGAAATAAATGTAGTTTTTATAATTGAAACAAAGTAAAGATTACATTTGACTTTTGTATCACTAGTTATTTTGGAAATATTGCAATCTTTCAACTGTAAACATGAACATATAAAGTACCAGCATTTTACTTGACAAAAAAATTCTTTTAATTTACAAAAAAAAAAAACAAAAAACCAACCTATACAAGCTAGTGTCAGCAATTCCAATCACAAAGGCTTAATCCTTCACAAAAATAAGCAAAAAAACCACCACTGCATAAGGCACTTAACGATTTCTTATATAACTGTTTCTGAAGGGCAATTTTTCTTCAGAACAGCAACAGATTAAATATACTGGATATATTTAGTTTGAAGTATTTTAACTGGGTCTCTTTTTTGTCTTTATAGCCTTGAAAAGATGCAGTTTGGAGAAGTCTGAGATTTTTACCTTACTATCTCCAGCACCAAACTAACATATAGCATCCAATTAAGATGGATTAAGATGTCCAGGCATTGTAGGTGGCAGTTAAAGAAATGTTCATTCAAAAATGGCATCCAGGTATCTAACAATAGCTTAAAAGGAAGCCCTGACTCCAACTTTGAATTCTGAGTTTTGTATGCCACTGCATGCGTGTCCCCAGGTTCAGATGGAGCATCTGACACATGACACCTTCTCATTGCTTTCTTTAATTTTGTATTCTAGCAATGCTTTTCAAAATAGAAATTACCTTTTTTTTTCCTAGGTATGATTGTGCAAATGGTGATGTGTTAGAAAGTCATTCCTGACAATAAACCTACAAGGACAGAAAGGAGAAATGCTGGATGTGTGATGTCTGGCACATATAGGCTGCTGAATGACTGGAAATCCTCCTTGGCCTTAGTCCTTCATCTGAGCATCTTTCAAGGACACCTCAGGTGCTGAAGTCAACCAAAGGCTCCAGGAAAGAAACCCTACACAGAAGGCTAAAGCATTGCTAGTGCTGAAAACACTGCTCGCGGATGGGCACTCTGCACCTGAGTGGAGCCCTGTGACGTCCTATGCTTCCCCACACATGCCACGTGAGGAAGGCACAGCAAAACTGAGAAAGGAGGGATGCTCCTGGCCATTGTGTGCCCCCATGGTCCTGTCCTGAGGCCCCCTGCACCCCACATGTGACACTGGAGAGCTGGAGAGAAACTACGGTGCTGTGCTGAGAACATCTAACTTGTCCCTTTGTCGCGAATGAGTGGTTTAGAGGCCGCTTAAAGGATCACCATCAAAGGTTTTAGCAGAAAGTGATTTTAATAGAAATTTATAAAGGTGCGACCTAACAGAATTCGATGGCAAGGTTCACTCTATTACTTATTACACGGATGAAACATATAAAGGAAAATCATCTAAGGGTTTATATCTTAGGGACTATATGTGTTTAGCAGCACTTAATCATCAACTAATCATTAACAAAATTTAGTAGCACTTAATCATTAACTAATTTAATATTTACGAAATAAGTGTTAGTAGAGTCTACTATAATCACGACTTAATTACAGATTATGCTTACTATTAGTCCACACATACAGACAGACAGGAAAAAAAAAAATATAGTATATATAATATACACACACACAGAGAGAAGGTATACCTGTTAAAAATTCATGGAAATTTCTGAGATCAAAAAGTGCCCTAGGACAGGGGGAAATGCACCACCACAACCTTGCATGACAGGGAGGGCCAGGTGCAAGCCTGAAAAATGGAAATGTTCACTTTTACTGTGTAGTTCTGTATGCAAGAGCTATACATCAGCATCTGGATTGAGGTGGAGGAACAAGAAGCGAAAAAAAACATGTTTAGCACAGTAATAATTATAAGAACAAGTCTATTAAATAAATGAGCTGTGTCTAAGACAGAATTGAGGACAAAAAACATGTTAAAATTGACTGTCTTTAGAGTCAAAGACAAAATAAAATGGTTTGGTTTGCTGAAGGAATAAGGGTATTAAACAAATAGCAATCTCTATACCCAGCCTATCAATGAAACACGTATATTAAAATTCAAAGTGCTAATAAAGCACCAGTGAAACAATATGTTGTTTCGGCTCATTCAGTGGTACTATCTTTTAATTAAATTTAAACTAACATGCTAGCAAATGTAGGAAAAAATGATTCAGGAGTTTAGCCTGTTCTTTAAAGCAGGACATAATTTTAAATATACATTGATACAGATTTTATAGAGTTCTTAACATAATTTTATAAGAAGAAATTACTTCCTATGAAATAAAAAATTTTGATATTTTTATTACATAGCTTATGAAAAAATTTTTAAATACACACAGAGGGAAATGTGTGTGTGTGTGCACGTGCATGTGTGTGTGTGCATGCATTTCTTCACAAGCCGACAATGTTACGATCTGTAAAGATATTTGTGTATTTTGGTACTGTTCACAGACTTGTAGGATAAAGGATAATACAAGCAAAGAAGCTTAAGTGATAGGATAACAAAACTAGTCCTCAATTTGTAGGTTACAAATTATTTTCATCAGGAATTGCACAACATGAATGTGTTTTAGTTTATGTACCTTACCAAAAACTGAATTTCAAATGGATCCTTTTTGGCAGAAGAAACTACTAGAATATTTTTCTACAGCATCATCCTTCAGGGACCTCAGAATGCTTTGTAACCATTAATTGAGCTTTACAACACTTCTCTGAGGTAGGTATTTGTGGGTAAAAGGAGGATCAGAGTGACTAAGTGATTTGTCAAAGTCACAAGAAGCCTTGACTTTCAGTAGTTTTGCTGACAAAAAGGAATGTTTTTACCACAGGATAACTAAAGACAGCAGAAGCACAGCAAACACCTGTAGGCCTCAAGTGCAAGACTGGCCACAAGCAAGGCAGAGTGTGCATGAACTTCCTTACTTAACTGGCGGTAAAAACTACAACTGCCTTATTTATGCTAAGACTTTTAAAAACAAGCAAGTACCATGCACATTTTTGTAATAGTCCTACCTTCCTTCTAACTTAAAACAAAGTCACTGAGGGCTTATTTTCAGATAAGCCAGGCAGAAGAAGGAGGAAAATTTAGCAGTCTCCCCTGAATGACTTGCTTTTGGCCCTTAGACAAAGTATCTGTTTTCATATATCACTGCAGAAATTAATGATCTTATGTACAGATACAGGTCTTTTTATTGGTCCATGACTGTCCAGGACTGTACAGGAAAATAATCAAATACTGGTATTTTTGCAATGTGCCAACTTGAATTATTATGTGGTTATTGTGCATTTAACAATTGAGCATTTAACAATTGAGCTCCCTGGTGCTGTTGCTTAGAATGAGCACTTTGTTCTCTATCAGGTACGGATAGTTTTTATAAAATCTTGCTTTCAAAGTACAAATCTTAATGAAGTACAGGATTTTGTAGTTCATGGACACATGCTCCACAGATCTGTACACAAGTAGTATTTGCTTGTGAATGTGTATTCAGTTACATTCAAAAGGCTCTGCAGTTTATTAATTAATTGCCTTCCTTTATGTACCCTTAAAGATTTTATGTAACTCGCCATCCTTCTAGTTCCTTTTTATTACTCTGCTGTGTTCCTATTATTATAGCTGTTGTAGGATACTGCAGCTTTCTACATTGACTTTATCTTTATTCGCATTCTTATTTAGTCTTGATCTAGTAGTGGAGGGATAGATGCAAAAGTGATGAGAGTTTGGTTTATCCTTAGCCTTTATTATTGGATACCCACAAGGAAATAAGCTTTGATCTACTTCCTTAGAAAGCTAATCCTGGTGATTATGTGGAGATATGTGCAGTAGCAGCTACAGGGATATACATCTTTAATCTCTTGGTGTTGAATACTTAATCCAGTAAAGATTCTTAGCAAGAAGATTTAAGAAAGAACAAAATAATTAAACTGTTCACAGGCATTGTTTTCTGGAATGCAGATTTGGTAGCTTACTACTGCAGGATCTCTTTTGTTGTTGTTGTTGTTGTTTTGTTTTGTTTTGTTTTTTTTGTAAGGGGACACTTAAATAATAAAATTGTATCATTCTACACCAATGTATTGTGAAACATACTATTTTCATTGTTGCAAACTGTTAAACACTCAAAGGTCCAGATTCCACATTGCAGAAATCAGACTTTGGTATGTGCAGGTATGAGTAGGGTGGCTACAGCAGTGCAGAAATTTCATTTTGCTTTATTCAGCTTTAGCCCCAAATTCTCCTTTTTGATGCAAACTGAGTATGATGAGCTATAAAACCAGCACACAACTGACTTCAGATTTGTCCAAGTAATCAGAACTGAAGCCTAAATGCTGATCACTGACAGCGTATCTGCATACTTGCATAGATAGCTCTTCAGTTAGTATCTGGGGGAGATAAAATTATACCATGCATATCTTAGGAAAGCGCATCATCCTGATTATCTATGTTTGATTTTTTTTCAGACAGACTGGCCTTAGTTGTACACCAGCTATGGCCATTTTGCACGCTTTGATACTTGTGGGATTGAAATTCCCCTCTGTGTGTGTGTGTGTGCATGCACGCACATGCACTCAAGATCCTGGGGTACACAGTTATAGCAGACAATGTTAGCACCAGATTCTCCCTGGTATAAGACAGGCTTTTAGATATCTATTACCAGTGTGGCTTTTCTTCAGAGTAACACTTGTAAATAAGAATAAATAAATTGATTGAACTTTTTAATATTACAAACCCTCCTTTATTACAAGATGATCACACTTAGTTTGAACAAAAAGAATATAAGAAAAAAGGCTTCTACTTCTCAGTGACTTTTTAATACTTTTCAGTGTTTTACTAAAGGTGCAGCAATTTTAAAAAGGCATTTTCTTGCCAGTTGAGTGGTTTGAAGTTATTCAGCTTAATTACAAGTGTCAGCTGTTCTGAATATATATGCTCTTTATCAACAGGGGAGAATGAAGAATGTACCTGTTGATGTGACAGTATTGGAGTACTTTCCTTTCTCAAAACCAGAATTACTATATAGTTTTGTTCTTTGATAAGTTACAGTAATGACACAGTGATTTAATGAATACTACACTGTATGTCTCAAATTGACAAACATGTTAGATGGAGTTCCTGTGCACACACAAAACTGGCTGAAGTGAACAAAATCTGTTTGTAGACCAAAAGTAGGATCAGGCTTGCAGACACCATGCTTTTTTTTTTTTTTTTTTTTTTTACTAGGAAGAAAGTAGAGTAAGACTGTATAATTTATGCCTAACTAATTATCTACCAATATATTTTTCATCTATCTAATAAAACATTTGCTTTTTAATCTTCCAAAATTAATTTAGTTCTTTTTTTTCTCCTTAAAATTATGTTCAAAGAGGTTATAAATTACACTGAAAAAGACATTACAGAGTCTTGTGTAGAGCTATGCTAAACCATTGGCTGTCATCTTCCCTAGCATTTATGAGGGCTAGGAGCACATGTCTTTTTGATATTAGTGGAACCTGTGCTTCTGTGTTGTTAAGGTGTTTATGAAAATGAACTGTTTACAGCCAGTCCAACTTTTAAGATTCACAATCACAAGAAGAATTCCTGAAGTTCTAGTAGTCACAGAATATATATTTATAGCAAACACATGAAAGATGACAGATTTACACAGCATCATGTGAACATTTTAGCATGAAATTAGAATGCTATTTAGTGATTTCAAAGAATTGTAATATCCATAAGAGAGTCACATATGATCAAATAATATCCCAAAAGATCACTAAGCTAGAAGTATATTGTAATAAATCTCTGTCCAGCTAAGGATTTCATAGTTGTCACTATGGTATGTATCACACTCACTCAAATTTGTATCAGTGACAATGATAAAATTCACAGCAACAGCAATGATAAAACTGCCTTTTTGGGGTGAGTGGGTTTTTTTCTCTTTTTTCTTTTTTCTTTTCTAATTTTTTTCTTTCTTTTTTTTTCTTTTTTTTTTCTTTCTGAATAACTCTGAGATTAGAAATAAAGGAGAACTTCTCTTATGCGTAGTCTATTCACCTGAACTGAAGCAAAGAGCATGGTGTTTGAAAACATTACCATTACCCAGCTGGAATCTGGGACAGAGACCTTAATTCAGAAGAAGTTGCCCCTGCAGGCAATGGAATTCCTCATAATACCTAAAAAAACAGTTATACTCCTATTTAAACTTAAATCTAGGAACAGCTTGGGTGAATATGAAAGAAAAACCTTTGTTTTGCTTCATTCTTTGTTGTTACCAGGTCTTGTGTTTAGAACACAAGGTATAATTAACTGGTGGAACTCATTGTCACAGGTTATCATTTATGAACTGTGTATGAACATGGGTTCAAGAAGGAGTTAGGCAAACATTCAGGATAGGTTTCCAAGCTTACTGGGAAGGATGATCCAGATAATGGCTGTGGCTCGGGCACTCTCAAAACCACTGGCTGCCAGATGCTGACAGTAAGGGATCACATTATAGGCAGAGGAGGAGGAATAAGTCTCTTTGTGTACTGATTCCCACTCTCTTTTGCTATCTGCTACTGGAGACAAGATGTGCACCTACGCTGATGTTACATGTTTAGTTCAAACTAGCCTTAGCAAACTTTTCCTTAGCAGGAAGAGACTCAAGAGAGAGAAAGAGAAGAACCTCCTGAAGCTGTTTTACTCCTTGCATTTTAACATACACAAATATGAGATGAAATGCCTCCTGGAGGTGCCCGTTCCTCTACTAACTGTTAAAGAAGACTGAATAACTTATACTAAGACACTAACCTGATCTAAATGGTTTTCCATAATTTGTCTATGGAACTTGAAACTCAAATTCCATGGAGCAAAAACATAGCAAGTTTCCTGTGGTAATTAGGTGTTTACATAATAAAAAATATGAATGAAGACTCTTTTAGAGAGTCTATGAATGATCAAGGTGCAGGATAGCCTCTCATAATGATAATGGGGAGGACTGTATTACAAAGGAACTCCTTGAGAGTAAATTACTCTCTAGATCCTATTACAGATTTTCTTGCCTGTTCCAGTGAAATGTTTGGCAATTTTGGCTATTGCATTCCTGGCTGCATGCTGCTGGGGCTGTGCTCTGCTTCAGCCTCTCCCCTGTTATTTGACACCGATGTGAAAGGGAGGTCTATAGGGAGAGCTTAGCTCCTCCTGCCTCCTTCTTCCTTCATAGAGTAAATTCTTCTCAGGAGTTGCGCAGAGAGAATTTTTTTGGTCAAAGATTGAAACAAGAAATGGAGAAAAGTTCAAAGAATAGGTATCAATCTGAAATTATTTTTTCCCTCACTCAAGTCCAAGCAATACACTTTCTCATTTGTTTTTGTTTGTTTACCTTTCAAAAATTCAATTCAATCCTATAACCTCATATGGAAATGAAGGTTCTAAATGCAATATATTCTCTTCCTCAACATACAGATTGCTGTGGCTTGCATATTGCACTTCAGGCTCACACCTTGACTCCATGGTCTGGTATCAATATTTTCAAAAGCTCATTTATAACAACTCAGGCTTTATTTTCTTCCCTGTGGCTAAAATTGCCCACATGAAGTTTATGTGTCACTTAAAATCCAATCTTTTGACTTTGAGATGATGGGGTGACATCTTGTGCTATCCTTTTGTTTTCATTTTCTTCAGTACACTACTCATAAAGGTTCGCTTTTGCATCTTCATCTATTCTTAGTCACACACCTCCCAGACAGAAAAGATTATAAATCTTCTCCAGGCTGAAAACAAACAAAAATGAGAGCCTGTGAGTGTTACGTCAGTTCAAATGTTGGGAGATGCTCAGATAGAACTGCTATTTTTAGGCCATGGGAGTATGTAAAGAGCACTTCAGTACCAGAATAAAGGAGGGGGGTTTTCTTATTTCTGTCCTTGTATGTTAAGCAGCTATCTTTTTGAAAGACGGTAGGATGTAAATCCCATGGTAAATTTGGAACCAATATTATCAAGCTATTAAATAACCTTAATTTTTTATTGTTGATGTTCCTTCATTGAAATGTCAGGTTATCTTCATCAGAAGAATGAGATAGCAATGAAATAAAATGATGAAATTGAGAAAGTTTCCAAAGTACTTTGCTATAAAAGTCAGCTTTATCTAAGCAGGAAGGATGGTGCACACCTTTAACGTGTCCTGTTAACAGCATTCAAGGTAATTTCCTTCTCTGGTCTATGCCAGGCCTGCACCATTCATTCCAGTGGAAGTTATTCCAATTGAACTGGAATGTAATCTAACTCCTGCTTAATGAAGGAAGTGTTTACTAATTTTCTTTGAGAATAAAAATATTCTTTGAGAATGTCCTCAAAAGTCAACTTGAGAATTTGGACAGGAGACTCTGCTAAGTGGTTTGCATTGTAGGTAGTACAACAGTTGGTTTTTGGATAACATAGGGGATGTTCTCTACTGCCTTTCAATACTCAATTTAAGTCATCACACAGGATCACTGAGAAGGGAAAGGCTTGTTAAGAATACAGCTGGCAAAAAGCAATCATTATTTTCTGTGAATTTTTTTCCTTTTTTCTAAAGAATAATTAAAAAATTGAAGATATTTCTGGAATTTTTGAAGGAAAGCAGTACGTAGATGCAGAAATATGGGTCAATCACTACCACTGCACTAAATCTGCATGTTAATCTGTATCAGATTCCTCTCCACAACCAAGCTTCAGACAAGGCTAAGGTTTGCCATGATTCTCTTCCCATCCACGCACTTAATTTTCCTTTTCTGGAAAAACAGAAGAAAAAGACAGTGCACACACAGGTCTTTCCCTGACACAGATCATGTGTGTTCAACTGGACCTGAGAGTAAAGAAGCCTTCCCAGGTCTCCCATCTTAGGTCTTGTAGGTGAGGCATAGGCCATGAGATCACCTGTTCCTGTTTGCTACTCTTTGATTGAATTCCAGTCTTATTACTGTAATTCATTTATTGCTGAGTCCGACTGGTAAGTTAAATATAAGTACCTTCACTCAAGATGTGAAAGTGAGCTTTTCATCTGAACTACAATAAACTCTACAGTAAATTTCTAACCTTGAAGTCTGCTGAATCCAAATGGATTATTCCTCTTTAAGTGGGAGTGATTCATACTTGTGTCCCGTCTATACAGAAAGCTTTTTTCAACATAGGTTGAAAAAGATGTGACTAAGATAAAGAAGTTCTCCCTCTGCCCTAAAGTTGTTTTCATTTGGAAAATATAGATGCTTATTTTCTTGCTTTGCTTTCTTCCTGTTTTGTCCATGTTATATAGAAAAAGATTTCAATTAAACCATGATTTACATGGAAAGCTGATGTCTAGATGATGGTGTATGTCACATATATCGTATCTGTTTGAAATGACACCTTGATTTATACTAAGACAAACCCATGGGTTTATGGGGTTTTTTTTAACCGATGAGTGTATTTCACACTTATTTCTGGATCCCAAACTTTAGGTAGAGATGTGGAGAATAAGCTCATGGAACAAAACCAAACATGAATGTACAAATCAGCAAAAATCAGTTTATTTTGTTCAGACTAGCAGAGAATGACACCCATTGAGGACTCTGCTGTCTGGCAAAAATATATAACTATTAGAATGATTTGCAGCTGATTTACAATAATTTTACCACAGGATAAACAGGATTTTACTACTTTAGTACCTAAAGTATATAAAGGATGAAGTTAGTAACAATGTGATGACCAATGATTCTCTGTTTCACTTGCACTTCCATGCATATATTTGTCAGGGTCCTGAGGGCACTATTTAGTCTTAATGGCTCTGACCAGCCTCACCTGGAGCCTGCACCCACATCCATGAGCCCAGAAGCTCTATTTAAGCTCAGCCCAAGGCTTTCACCAGTAGCTTAAGCCATGCTGGGTGAGTGCTAAGCTGTGGGGTCCAGCTCTTCTGTGTCTCAGCATATGGAATGACTTCCTGGCTTGCCTTTGGCCCTGTCTTGTTGCTATGGCTCTGTCTGGCCTGGACTTGATCCTAACACTGACCTATAAATTGGCTTCCTAGCTTGACCTCAGATCTGCCTCATCGGTGTGATACTGCCTTATGATTGGGACTCCTGGTTGGACCTGGTCCCTGCCCCTTGATCTCTCCTGTTCCCTCACTCAGGAGCTGTGGGATGTGCCCTGGCTGGAGGTCCCCTGTGGCTCTGTGATTGCCACCATTAGGGACCAGCCTTGCTCTTGCTGTTTCCTAACAAGTTACCTCAGGCCTCCCCAAGCCCTGAGCTGAGCATCATGGAGCCTGGTTTCCAGCTATGCATGGCCTTGCCCCTACAAACCTTCCTGAGGGACTAGACTTTCCCTGGGCTCTCATCTCCCCACAGTGCTGACCCTTTACCTCTTCTAGGCTCCTAAATGAGTTCTTCTGTTACCTAGTCAACCCAGCCTCTAGGACTTAGGAAAGGGATCCCCTTTTCCCCTCTGGGGTTTGTTAGTGGTGGCCTGAACCTCCCCACTCAACCCTAAGTCTCTCACGCTGTGTCCCTTTCCAGTTCGCGGTCCCTGCTTTGGCTCTGTCCTCTGAAGTACCCACGGGTGCCCCACTGCAGTTAAATCACTGTGCCACAGGGCCCTTCTGAGCCCAGGTCTGTCAGGTGCGGGGGGGACCTTGCTGGAAGGGAAGCTGCTGTTGAGGCCCTGGGGGCACCCACAGACCTGACTGGTGCTGACTGCCTCCCCCCACCCTGCCAACAGCCCAAGGCCCCACTTCAGCACCCCCCGAGACGTCGGTCCCCGCTGCAACCATGCTGGTCTCCAGCTCCCCACAGCCCTGGACCCTGCTGAGCTCTGCCTGTCCCTGTCCCCAGGAAGGTGCCCGATGGCTGGGGCTGCCCCAGTGCCCCCCAGCAGCTCTGCTCCTGGCTGGCGTGATGGGACGAGCCCTGGTTGTGGGGCCCTGCCCTGCTGCCCCCGTAGGCAGTCCCCACTGCTCCCAGCTCACCTCTCCTTAGGGAACAGCCTGGCTCTTGCTGCTTTCTAACAGCTCCACCTCCTTGAGAAGATAGGAGTGAGCAATTAATCAAATCACCTCGGATCTCCTCATCAAACCATTAGATGTTGTTTCCATATATTATTCTCATTAGGGATATATTTAATTGCGTCTTGAACAATTGCAGTTCCACTGATGCTTCTTTCATTACAATGCTGAGCTATTTCCAAACTCCAGCGTGTCCTTTACCTGCCCTGACTCTGAGGTTTATTTTAAGGCTCTGTCTCCCTGTGTGTTGGAGAGGGAGCTGAGGGCCTTGATCAGCCACCTGGGGAATCCCTATTTCTTGTCCCCATCTCCAGCCCTGCCTCCCAGATGGGCCTCAGCACTTGCGGTAGGTAGGTAAGCATCTGCTCTCTGGGACAGACCCTTTGCAGGGATGCTTGTCTTCTGCCTCATCTCCATCTGCTGGCTGGACCTCCTGGCTGGGCTCCAGCCCTGATTTATTGCTTGCCCTACCTGGGGCTGTCGACGGACCCCATTACTAGTCCCTGTCTCTGCCTGCTGCGGTCAGCCCCTGACGGACGGAAAGCATGGGTGAGGGCACGGCTGGTGCCAGGGTTGCCCACAGCCCCTAGCTTCCTGGCCCTGAGGGAGCAGCCGGCCCTCATGGTGCCCCATTGTTTTGCCTGCAGGTATGGTACCCAGGACATCTGAGGAAGTCGAGGTGGGACTAATTCTAAGAGTGAGGTGAAGGCCCAGAGCTTCTGGAGGTCTGTCTTTAGAGACCTTTTCACTGGTTAAGAGTTCAGGCTGTGTGAGAAGGCTGGGAAGGGAAAAAGAAAACGCATTATTTTGGGGCTCCATTCAAGGCAGGGAGGATGGGAGAAGCCACGCTGAGTAGAATTTCCTCTGCTTTTCTGGGTTTCTGGGTCCCTTTACCCCAGGTCAAGAGGGAATCTCCCCATCCCCATTTCTTCTCAGCTGTCCATAGGTCAAGATCTATACATTAAGCTGTGTGTTGTCTGTCTCACTGTCCTTGAAAGAGAAGATAGCCTGATCAAGCCATGCCCTTGTCTGTTTTAACTGCCATACAAAGGGCTGGAGAAGAACTGGAGACTAAATATCCCAAGCAGAGGATGCTCCAGGCAGTCTCTGGTGGGAGCTCACCTGCACTCACCTCATGCAGGCTTTGGCTGACAAGCAACCAAGAAGGTATCCCAAGTGCTGGCCTCTGTCAAGTGGAAAAGTCCTGGTCGCTGCTGCAAAGTTGGCAAGGAGCTGATTGGTGATGCCCGACATAAAAAGCCACTTTGCAGATCGCTTAAAAAGGCTTTCAGCCCATGCATCGTTTTTGGCTCTTTGGTCACTAGTACTGGTGCAAGATGAGCATAACTGAGTGCAACAGTGCCACGGAGGTTATCTGATTTTCTTACACCTTTGATTTATTTGATGCCCCCTGTTAGTAAACTAGACCCTGACACAGTACTTGAGTCTACGACTGGACAGACACTTTAATTCGGCTTGCACTAATACTGCCATGTGTAGAAGCAGTTTCACCTCCATTAAGTTCTTAGCTCCTCTCTTCTCTGCTCTGTGCCTTTCCATCTTTTGTGCTAGCACAAACATTTCTGCAACTTCACAAGGAATCAAATCAGGACACGGTATTGTAGAGATTTAGTTTTTTATTCATTGCCGCCAGAGCAGTTTCCGTGATTTGATTCTCACCACACGGATTTATGCTGGCCAGGTCGTGGGAAGGAGGAGTAACACCTTTCAGTTCCAGTGCTAGTTTATATTAACTTAAAGCATTTGTTAAGCTACAGCTTCAAGGTGCAGTTCTGTGACTGACTTAACCTTATCATTTACCTTGACATTAGCCAAGTTTGTGACAAGGTCTGCCGTAGTATCTTCATAGCCAAATAGGGAAATATGGCCTAGATGGGTGGATTACAAGGTGAATGAAAAGCTGACTGTGTTTTTTGGGCTCAAAGGGTAGTTGCCAATAGTTCAAAGTCAAAGTAGCAACTGGTTACAAGTGGCACTGCTCAGGGGTTGATACTGTAGGACCTCCTGAGGTCCCTTACAACTTACATGATTCTATGATTCTAACCCCAGGCAATGTTACCATCCAAAAAAACAGCCCCACCTCCTCCTATATGTGCACACTAGGAATTGTTAGGCTCAGTTTTCAGATGAGAGTTGTTTTAATAGCTACACAGTTTCCCAGTCACAATTCGCGTAGAAGGAGGAGGACGGGAATGGGTCAGCAGAGGTAACAACAGGGACAAGACTGCCCTTCATGTCAGCAGCATGGATTTAAGTCTAGCTACACTGACTCAACCTACAAGCAACAAACTGGGTCTGTTACAGAGCACCTAGGGAAGTGAAGGTTAGACTAACACCGCAGGTGATTAGAGTCTACTATGCTGAGCTGCCTCAGTTCACGGGATCAATGGACACCTCTCTAAAATCCTGGTTGGCAACATCTAAGAGCTTTTTAGATCAAAGCCAACACTTTGCAGAGCATGTGGAAGTGAAGAAGTTGGTGCTGTTGTCAAATAACTGGCGTCCCTTTTGTTCCCTCTGCCCTTTTGGTAGTAACCTCCAAGAAACAAGTCACAAGTTTACTTTGATTGCCATTTCTCAAATTCCACCCAGTAAAGTCAAGCAAATAGGTCTCTGTAAGCAGATGACTAAACCAAAACACATTTTCTAAAGATAGTTTAGACTTGAAGTGCCACCAGGGAATAAAGAGAAGAGATTTCTCTCCATGCTCCCAACTGGAGACAGACAGGGAAAAAAACTTGTCATCAGAGACCTATCATTCAATAAACCAGGAAAAGATCTGACTTCATCCCTGACAAGTAGGGCATTGCAAACATAATTGTTCTGTACTGATGACTGCAGTGAGGACTGGCAGACACTGAGAGCAGTAAATACCAGGAGTTCATAATATTTCTTGTGGGATAAAACACTGACTGTTTAACAAAATTAGCAGGATTGTTCCAAAACCCCTTCCCAGAGCTCAAGATCTGACCACACCTTGAACGCTGGGACCACACATGAACATGTGGCTCTGCCATCTCAAAGCGACAAGACAAAATTACACTGGAATCACCACCTGACTAATAAATCTTACTGTCAGCCAGGTTTCCTTGTTGTTGGGGTTTTTTTGTTTGTTTGTTTGTTTTACTCCTAGCATGCCATCTTGGGTAACTGCATTAAGCTGACAATCTTATTTTTGTCTTTAAAAAGTATTTTTGTTCTCCCATGTGGCTCTGAACAGTGGGCATGTGTGGAGGCTGGGGGAAGGAATGAAGGATATTGTTCTTGTCACACTGTTCATTTATCATCAATGACTTGAACATATTTGCTCCCTGTATGCTGTGTATATATCCACTGGCTTGAAATCTCTCAAATATAAGAGTGAAGCTCTGTTTATGGGATGAGGAGAAGAAAATAGAAACATTGTCGGGGTCTTTGGCACTGCTTATTATCTCTGATGAACCACACTCAGTATTTTAGACTTTGGTATGGGAGAGTTTGTGCATTCAGTAAATTCACTATAAGTGCAGTTGCATCTGGTGTATACTGAATAAGCTGGTTTTAATAACAGAAATCTGCATGGAACTGGAGTAAGCTGTACTGGTGCAAAGCACCGCTCAGAGCGGCTTTGTCTGACTCTGCTAGAGGCTGGCAATGATACAGCTGTTCTGGTGGAGAGCAAGCAAAGGCTGAAATCACAGGAAATCCACAGTGCAGTTAAAGTCCTTGCCTGAGACACTGCAAATGACAAGCATTTTGCAAAGGCTGGTCCAGTAGACAGAGAAGACAGCTGTGCAGCAGTAACGAGTGATGTGGTTTTCCTTGATTTATTTTTCATATAGATTTTTCATAAGACAGAAGAAGAACCTTCAAATTAACACATTTTTGTAAGGTGTGTTTGTTTTAAGAGAACCTTTCTTGAGAGAATTCCCCACCCTCCCTCCTTTAAAAAAAAAAAAAAATCACTTGAGAAGAAAGGGAAACATCTCTGTGTGTCTCAGTGTAAACATTCCCTGCTGGGCTCCTGGCAGACACTGAGCCCACCCCTTCAGAAAGAAATCAGATCCTGAAGCAAACTAGGTAAAGAAAAAAAAAAAAGAAAGAAAAAAGCAGCTGTTAAAACATTTGGGCTCTTCCCCCAACCTAGTGCTACAGTTGTGATCATTCCAGTTGTTTGACTTGTGTGTTGGAAGCCTCAGACCTTCTGCAAGGGGACGTTAAAGAGGATAACATGGAACATTCCCATCTTGTTCTTCCTCACCACCGTCCTCTTCATCACTGCCTTCCTCTCCACATTCTTGGAGGACAGTCAGAAGATTTATTGCATAATTTCTTTGGCGGCTGTTAACTGAGTGTGCAGTTACAGCTTGGTTTAATTAAGAAATCAGAGTGATTCTTTTATGTAGGTCACATCAGTTTTTGATTCTGAATCTCATAAAGTTCTAACCTTTCTGAAAAGTCAGCAGTGTATGTATGGCTTTAAAAAAATTACTTTCTTAAATGCTTCTGAGTGTTGTTTATGCCTGCAAATGCCATTGCCCCTTTACTAGATAAATTGTCAGAGAGACCTTTGTTTGAATGTGGCATTTGGTGAAATCTATCTTTTTGCAGCAGAGTAAGTGTTTTCAAACAGGATTCATAAATACAGTCTGAGCTCCCAGTTGTTTGAAGCATGGCCAGCTGAAAAAGGAACAATGGAAGATTTGAGTTTCCTTTCTTTGTCTCTCACCACTATCAATTAGAAACACATAAAAATCAAATCTTCACAGCCCATTGGAGAACAGGGATATGCTGGCTCAGAGATGTGGAATTTTTACAAATTATCTAAATCACTGACTTCACTAAAAGGCAGGAGCCTGATGTCTATAATGCTTATACATTTATTTCTTTTTCTTGGTAGCCAGACAACACGCAAGTCTATGGACATTGGCTACTGATCTCAGAACACCACATCTATATGACCGCAACAAACACGGCTACTCAGCCCCTCACTCCCTTGTTACATTAGACTGTCAACCTCCAGGTTGACTCCAGGTCCAGTCACCCTGCCTCTCCTTACTTCTGAAGGAATTGTCATCCCCACACGTGATATTTTAAATAAATTTGTATTAATTTTAGAAAGCTTCCAGATCTTTCTCTGACTCACTATCAGCAGAGTTAATGCAAGATTTGACTAATATCCCTTAGAGTACATTTTTAGATGTTAAATGAAAAGACCAGTCCTTCCTAAGGAGTACAGCATTTCAGTCCTGATCCTCAAGGTTCTTCATGTCCTTGAAGACACAAGTCATTTAAAGGATTTTGTAACCCATTGAGAAGGTTACATCATCTTCAATAACATCTTTATTGCTCAAGTAAAGTGAGCAACGTACAATGAGCAAAGTACAATGTCTTCATTGCTCAAAGACAGGAGATTTCTTTACCAAAGCATAGTGGTAAATTATGCAAGAACTTTCTCAGGATTGGCCCAAAGCTCTGAAATGAACTCCTGCAGGGACTTAGGACCATCACAAGCTGCATTACCTTATGTTTTGCAAAGCCTAAATCTTTGAGTCCTCTAACTCATAAAAGCATATCAGCAGTAAATGCTTTATATTAAAACAAAACAATAAAAATCCCAAATAACCCTGGACACAAACGTACAAAAACCCCCACTGAAACAAAGCCTTTGCTGAGGTCTGCTTTTCTTCTTTGAGGCTGGTGAAAGGACAAAGAATGTGGGAAAAATGTCAGTCACACACATTACTTATATTAAAAAATAAAACAGGCCAGATCCTGTTGTGTGTCCCCAAGTGTGAATTCCATGACTGGCATGCCTACAGTTAAACGTGTCCCCTCTCCCCTCCTAGCTCCTACTGCCTTTTGGAGAGCATCCTGACCTGTGTGATCCCCCATGACGGGAACTGACTGGGACAGTGCTCAGAGGTTAAAAATGGGCAAGGGAGCATGCCAACACTTATACAGTATGAATAGTCACAGGCCAATGCCCTAGCTCTACTTAAGTTTCTTGTGTAGATGTAACCACAGTGTAGAGTAAGAGCCAATGTAGTCTGTTAGAAAATAAGACGCAACAGAAATGAGAAAGAGGAGGACAGACTCATGAAAAGAGAAGAGCAAGTTCAGCAGAGTTTACAGCCTATTACTGAGGCAGGAATTCAGATCTAGGTGTTTAATATCACACTGCAGGCTATACAGCACTATCTGTATCATCTGGAGGTAGAATGCCAACATAATGAAGCACTGTTTATTAAACCTTTTTGAAGGAGTGTTGGAAGGAATGCTATCCCTCTACATCTGTCCAGGGAAATGCTCCAAAAAAGAGTTACAGGCTGCATGGAGGGTCCTACTTTTCTCCCTGGTTCAATGAAGAATCATGCTTTTCTTCACCCTGGATGCTGTTTATCTGCTCCTCTTGTCCCAGGCAGCCTTCCCAAGTATACCTGCTTTTCTGGGCTGGCCCTGGCAGTAAATGCCTGTGAGACCAGGACTGCAGCAAGCAACGGTTCTTAAGACCAGGACTGTAGCAAGCAATGGCTCTTATTTCAAAGACAGGTCTCTCAAAACTGGATTAACACATCGCGTGGAGTTGGCTGTTTTTCAGATATAGGATTTGTGATGTTACCTGGCATTATTTTCTCAGGATCAACTAGAACTGGGTTATAGAGAACCAGTATTGTAAAGCTGAAAAGTGGCAGTAGAATCAATATTAAATATTCATAATGCAGCATTTGCCTCCTGAGCTCTTGCAAAAATCATGCCCTAACATAGTTGTTAAAGGGTCCTGGATAGTCCACCAGCATGGAGCAAGAACCCACTCCTATAACTGGAGCTCCAGCAGCTCCTTCATTGAAGTGCTTCATGCTCTGGTAGCCAAATTCCACTTTCAAAAATTACATTTGCCAAACTTTCCCTATCAATGCATTTCTTCCTTCTTCTGTGATGTTTCCGTGCCTGTAGCATTTCTGCTAAACACAGATATGAATTTATTGAGCAAGATAAGGAGGACCAAATGTTTATTATTGCTGTACCTACAGCACAGATATAGATGCCTTCTAATCACATAGCAATGTTGCTGTAAAGCAGCTGTGCAGTTCCTTCGCTCCCACATGGAGGTCTGGTTTGTCCCTGTTCCTCAGGCTGCAGCTGCATTTTGCAGAGGCAACCACAAAACTTTTCATCTATTGCAAACAATTGTTTAGTACCTCTGTTTCCTTAACTGAACTTTTGTGTGAGTTGAGACCATGTGATTTTCATTATTTTGTAGTGAAATGTGAAAATCTGTCCTTACAGGTGACGACAATAAAATAACCTCCTCACAGTTTCTTCTGGCATCAGTAAAACTAAAGAACAGTTTTGACTGGAACTTTTATTTTATATTATTTGCTTAATGTCTGGTTGTAAGACAGTTGGTTTATAATTTTATTCCAGAATGTTTCCTTCCCTTCCCCCACATTTTTGTAGAGTAATCTATATTTTCCGGCAGCAATAGTGAAGCTTTGCCCTGGAGCAATCCCATAAACACTTGCAAAAAGCATAATTTTTCACAGTCAGATATTCATGAGGCAAAAAACTGGGTAGCTTCACGCAGCAATAGCAAAGGGTTGCAGACAGGCTGTCTAGTGGATTGTGCACTAGGCTGGGATCCAGGAATGCTTGAATCCTAGTGCTGGCTCTTCCACCAGCTTGCTGTGTGGTCTTGGGCCTGGGCAAGCCGCAGCCTCTGTCTCACAAGTTGCCCGTGTATAAAAGGAGGATAATAATATTTGCCTGCTTCACAGGAATCAACACTCCTGTGTTAATGTTTTTGCAGGACTCTGAAAAGCTAAAGAGCCGCCAAAGTGTTAAAGCTTTCTACCAAGCAAGGCATTTGTCTTTACATTTAGAATGAAATTTGCTTTAGTGAGCAAAAACATTTCAACCACCTGCAAAGTTTTACAGACACTGTTGGATATCCAGTGATGTTTTTAACTTGTATGAGTCAAATTAGACAGGATTCTTTAAAAGAGGAACAAAGGGGTGGTTTTGCACTTTCTGTGCACTTTAGTTGACTTGCTTATCCCCTTGCCCTGTGCTCTGTACTTTATATTGTACACCAGCCAACTCCTAGATTCCTAGATCCACTACTGAATTTAGACAAGTGCAATCTATTGAACACATATGGTCTTTCTTTTTGTTTGCACTTCTGACATTCATGCAGTCAGTCTTTTCAGAAAAGTTAAACTAGCTGACATTACAATGTATGCAAAATAAAATCAAGATAATCTGTGATAAAATTACCAGTCAAGGGCAATATTAATTCTATCCTCTTGAGCTATCAAAGCACAAAGCCTTCCAAAGGCAGAGAGTGTCCACTGTCGTGCTGGGAATCCTACATTTAACCTGCCACAGACGTGAAGATACACTTCTAGAGAAATTCTGTGCACAAATAAAATACATAGTGTGGAGCTCTGGGGGAAGAGGAGAGCAAATTTTTAATTTTTTACAGAAAATGCTTTTTTTTTTTTTTTTAGCCCCAAAATATAGCTCCGGGGGCAGATGAAACCATATGTGAATTGAGGTTGAATTTCAAGAGCCATTTTGGTCAACATGACAAATATTTCAAAAACCATGAGGCAGTTTGTTTAGATGTTCTGTTATGCCATTTTAAAGCACCACTTGTGATTCAAACATCAGAATCAGAAGGCAGTAACTAGTGTCGAGAAGTCAATGCCCAGCAACTTTCAGATAAAAGCAGCATCTACCTCTGTGAGTTCTTTTTCTGCTTCATTCCAGTGAAACCTTTGATACTCTTTTCTCTGACTTTTCTCTGATGCGGCTCAAGTTGGTAATGCAAAAGAAAAGACATTTTTTACAGGTTCAGCTTGGCCAGCCTGTGAGTTCAACCATCTTACAGAAGGGTTTGGTGAATACTTTACACTGGCTCTGGCAAGCCTTGGGAGCACACATTGGGAACACAGGAGAGCTGGATGACTGGAGAATAAGAGAAAGAGAAATATTGTCTTTTTTAGGGATCAGTAAGCTTGTACTTTCATTTATCTAGGTATCTAGAGCCTTAATAGGGCTATGACCAGCAATATAAGCTTTTTCCAAGCTGCAGGCTGAATAGCAAGCAGGTCATAACCCCTTTCAGATTGACTTAAGGAATAAAGGTGGAGTTTCATGTTATGTTTCATGTAATCATGAAATACTGCCTCCACTCCAGGTACACAGTTTTGCCTGCTGCTTTGGTCAGACCTAGAGATTATGCAGCTGCACGATGAACAGGTGAGCTTGGAGATATTGTGAAAAAAAATACAGTGCTTTGTTGAGAACAGCTAGTTGAGCCAGCCCCTCTTGTGGCTGCACAAATACTGAGTCCAATGTGAGGGAGGGGCAGAAACGCACTGCCCCGGGTCAGAGACAAGAGGAAAGCCCCATCTTTTTTATCACAGATACTAGTTAGATCTGATTCAGCATAACCTGAAATCATACCCTAAGAAATACCTCAGTGGGGAAGAGGAAAAAGTCCTGAATTTGAGCAAATCCCAAAGAGAGGCCTATGGTATACAAAAAACCTGAATCACTAGTGTTTCACTAGCGTAAGGATCTTGTGACAACCAAGATTCTCAGTTAGGAGCTATACTCTGGCCTAAGAGCTGAGCCACAGAGCGTAAAAGAAAATTTTAAACCTAATCTAAATGCTAATTGAAACAGATTTGTTTGTTTCCTTTTGTGACCCCTATGTCTTTAGATGCTTTTTTTTCTCTTTAACCTATTTCAGCTTAGCAAATATATGCTTTTATCTTTATGGTAGTTGACTGCGTAACGTTGAGGTCTCCCATCTCTCGGAAAGAGCCAGTCCCTAAACTTGAGCGTGTTTAACAGTGCCTTTCTTCCCAAAACATTCCACCAATGCTATCTCGTCTGTGAAACCGAGCAACACAGCACCAGCCTGGCCTTGTGGAGTACCACCAGTAAAGAACGCTCTCTGGCTTGCAATGATGTGACACATAACATGCCTGAACCCCAAAGATTCCTGCAGGCTGCTATCACAGCTCCTTCATTGCCACGTCAATGGGCAGAGGAGCTGCTTTTCCAAAAGCTCTGGTGCACAACTGTTCATATCACGTTACTTATGGATCCCAGGGAGACACATTACAATCACCTTCTTTGAGTATTATCTGTAAGAAGGGAGTTAGAACACAGAATTCTTGTTATTTGATATTTAATAATATTGAATGCATATACAACATCATATTTTTATATAATTATGTATGAATACATATTATTTAACTGTTACTCATATAATACATCTTAAATTCTTGTAGTTTATGTATATCATTCCATGTTGTCTATTATATATTCCTATATTTATTTCTATAAAGAAAGATATTTTGCAACTGTTTGTTCTTTTATCTTGACAACAGCTGTTCTTGTAGATGCAAATTATGCCATTTCTTACTGATCTGACCCCTCACCATGTCAAAAACCTCACCTAACAACAAATTTTTTGTGTGGATAATAGAGATAATTAAATCTGAAAGAAAACAGGAACTTCCCTTCCTTGTCATCTCTGCCTCTGTGGAATTATCTTCATGATTTGAATAACGCCTAATGGGTAAACCTAAAGAGGAACACTGAACTCTTGATGTTCTGCTTTTATTGGTGAATCAGCTGTATCTCTAGCTAGTTATAGGATACTGGGAAAAAAGTATTCTTTCTTGCCAATTTTGCCCCTAGAATCTTTCAACAGCATTCACACAGAAACAAAAAATTACCCTTTGCTATAGCAACTAGTGTCAGATGTAGACAATGTGTAGCTGAATTCTTGACCACAAATTTTTGACCTTTTCTGACCAGTGACAAGGCTGAACAAGAACACAGAGCTGTAGATAAGAGATTCTCATGAATATTTAAATATCCACCTTTCTCAGAGAAAGGGCATTTAAGAACCCATCTTTTTCACTTTTTTTTTTTTTAAATCTCTCTTGCAAAATAATGTAACGCAAACTAAAGGATATTCTAATGCAAACTAAAGGATATTCTTCAGCTTCTGACATCCCAAATACGTTTCCTTGTTTTTATCTCCAGATTTATTATATTTTGTTGGTATAGCAGGCATAAGGGAGCAATCCAAATCTGTCATCTCTAAGCTATGGGAATGAGCACACAAACAACATAACTTTTGAGCACCTTTTTAAAACAACCTTTAAAAATTCCAGGAAGTCTCACTCTAATCTGCTTGACAGAAACCCCCACACTGATGTAGAACAGGAGGATTAAATAATAATTTTTTGAGAATAATGAGAGTGTGGTGGAAATGATCTCCAGGAACCATCTCTACCAATCACTGGTTATTTCAGCAATTTTTTTTTTAATTGTAAAATTTGTATTTTGCACTGGAATTAATTCAAAGATCTCACATTTTTACAAGGAGATTTCCTTTACTGATTAGCTGAATTACTTGGTGCCACACATCATACACTGTGGAACACGCCCTGTACATGGTAGCTTCCACTTCTATAATTTTCTCAGTTGGTGACAATTGTGTTGCTTTTCTTTAGACAAGATTGTGGAATGTGGAGATGGAAAAAATAGATCAGTGGCAAAAAAATCCCACTCAGACCCATTATTTTTCTTATTTACAGTGCAGGAATCTCTTACACATTTTTTCCCATATGTTGTCCTTTTATATTTTAATAGTTCCACAACCAGATTTCCTAGGCCTTCCTCAGAAAAAAACATTCTAAAGGATCCTTAAGATCAGGAAATAGTTTCATATATGTGGCCTATATTTGACATTTCTGCATTTTTTCTAGATAAGTTTTCCCTGTTTATATTCTAAATAATGATTTCCTTCGTTGGTATTTATAGCAATCAGAGATTTGTAGGCTATTCTTGAATTAGGGAGACAGGAAATTGAGGTAGATTTACAGTATGCTCAACTCTATATTAACCATCCAAACCCACAGTAGTATGAACTGATTTCTGCTAACTCTGCTCCTGCCCTTTTATGTTCCAGCTGCACTTGGAGGACTCGAGCAGCGCATAACCATATGTATAACCCACCATGTACAACTATATAATTGTTATTACTCTCTCTCTTTTAGCAGATAATCTTGCCAGGAATAAAACTCCTAGGAATTCTCTTGTGCCATCAAAATAGGCACGCTATATGCTACACACATATATAACCTCAGCTGAGGGCCTGTATTTAGTGTAGAGCACTACCTCCTGCTGCTAAAGCACTTTCTCAAAAATGCAGAGGCTGAGAGTTAGCAAGACAGCTAGACACATGCAGAAGGTTTATAAGGGTTTTAGACTGTTAAAAATAATAATTTAAAAGCTGTAATATGATTTAAATTTGCCTAGACTGGAACCTTTTTATTTTACCTAATTTAGTTACTCTCAAGTTAAAAAGAGCAGTTTGATTTTTTCTACCTGTTCTTTCCTGTGTAACTGAAATGGGGCTTATTAGAGAAGAAGACAGTGAAAGACACTGAAACGTTCCACACACATTTTACTGGCTATCGGGCTGAAAAAAGAACACCACTGCATTAATGCAAAATAGCCATGAGATATGCCTGCTTTCTGTTTGTGTGATTCCTTACCCTCTGTTTATGTGTGGCAGAATAACATTTGCACTCACTGGTTCTTTATCCTTGAAACATCTTTGGAGCAGGGTAATCTTTGGGTTTCTGTTACTTTCTTTCCACCTCCTTGTATTACAAGTACAGTCTGTCGCTAAAACTCACTTTCGTCTCTGAAAACCACTAAAATAAACTGCCCTTCTGCTGTGCAGACAGGCTGTTTATTTGATGCTGCCTGACTTTATTATTTTATAAAACTTTGATTTGCCCATCTCCAGTTCTCTGACTGTCTGCGGGAAGCGTAAGGGTCACAGTCAGCAATATTGCAACTGCACAATAATGGTAGGAACAGGTAATACAAGTCTGCAAGAGCATTCACCTCTGAGAGTTATGACAGACGAAGGAGGACCCCTGATGAAATGACTTTAAAAGAGACCATTTGAATTGTCCGTGTAAATCTCAGGAGTGATAAGCAGTTTTCTTCTGTTAAACTGAGAAGTTCTGATTATTTCCAAAGTAGGGATATTCTTTAGAAAGATATGTCAACAAACAACTCACTAAAAGGGAATGTGTAATGGCAGTAAGAAATAAGTGTGGGGTTTTTTGTTTTTTTTTTTTTTTTATTTTCTAATCATATTATGATCCCACATTGTTTGTAACTTTCTTAGCTAAATCTGATAATATGAATGTCTATAAGAAGTTAATTTCAGGACTATAGCAGTGATTTATTTAATGAAGAAAATACATTTGACGAAACTTAAAATGGGATCTAAATTAGAATGAAAGAAATGGATTTTCTTTATGCAGTTATGCAAATTAAAAAAAAAAAAATCAACATAGAGCAACAATGTCATATGACTTAGGAGACCAGTAACAGAAAAATGAACTGAAAATTTTCTATGAATAGATTACTCATAAATCATGGGTTGATGTTTGTTTAAACAGATGGTTTGCAAGATAGTTTCCAATAACATACATAACATTCACAAAAAGCCTAATCAAATAAATTATTACATTACAACACAAGCAGATTCACTGGAAAATTTATCTATTAGAATTTCTCAAGAAGTTTTGCTATTAAGCGATGAGACAATCTGTTGAAAGAAGACAAAATGATAAAATGAACAGAAAGCTGTTTTATTTCCATTTAAAAATACAAGAAATCTGTCAGGACTGATATGTTAGTTTCCTCTTCTAGTGAGAAATGGGAAGCCGTGGCTTAGATTCTGCTCAGTATAACTGCTCTATAGGTGTTATTTTTTTCTAATTACGATTCGTTATGAATGAAGGAATGAGTAGAAGACCAACTAAAAGACTTTCTGACCTAAGATATCGACAGTAATTACATGTTCTGAACCAGCTTGAAACTTCTTCAGGTGGACACATAGGATTAGGGCTAGGATGGAGGATGACAGGGACTCCTCTCGTTTGCCATGAATTTTTGCTCAAAAGACCCCCAAACCTCCCAGCAATTTTTTAGGAATAGCTTAATATTTTGTTACTATTATTATTAGCTCAACAGATAAGAAACCCAGATTTTGGCCATATGGCTTCACAGAAATACAGGGGAAAATGGACTGAGAGAAAGCAAACACATCCAACGTCTTGCACGTGGCTTTGTCTTCCAGTGATTTCTCTCATGTCTTGATGTCTTTTAGCAGTTATTCAGTTTTCACGAGAACCGGTGTTTCCTGGGTCTGTCATCTGGAGCTGTGCTAACAGTCATATAGTTGCCTGCTATGCTTCATGCTGACAGGACTGCTCCAATCCAGAAAGGCTAGAGCTCTGTCTTGCCTTGCCTTGCCTTGCCTGCCTTCCTTTTCATGCAGGTATGTACCAGAGCAGGTCCAGAGTGGAACTGTTCTGTAGAAGAAACTGTGGAATTTTGTACTCACCAGGATAAATATTTCCCAGAGAAGTCAGTGAGCATTTTGTGCCAATGATCAGGCAGGGTGACAAGATGGTTCTCATGGTTTCTGAAATTCCTGTTCAAGATGCCAATCTTAGCGACCTGCCACAGTCTGTTATATTCTTACTATGTTCTCTTTCCACACACTCCTAGACAAAAAGCACAAGTTTTAATTTTACAAGAAATTTCACTAGATCTTGTAAAAGTTTTTTATTATGTGTTTTTAAAATACGTTACTCTGTTATTTTGATACTATTTTTCTCTCATTTCTCTATGGCTGCTGCACAATGAAATCTTAATTCCTTTTACAGGTTAGTCTTTATTATTGTAAACACAGTGGACTGACTTTTAATTTTTTGTTCCCCAGTTTGCTCCTTAAATGTATTTAAACATATTTTAATGTCATAAAGAAATGTTTTTAGAATGTCTGTGGTTTTGCTTGTATATCAATGAAATGCTACTTAAATATATTTAAATTAGTTTAAATGCACACATGTATTCCTAGGAAAGGAAATTTCAGAGCTCTTCTGTTTAATGTTACTGATATACTGTTATAGCTAAAATTTCTTCTTTTCATTGCAAAAATTGTATTTTTAATTAAAAGATTTGAAATAAAGAAATTATATATTCAGGGTGAGTAAGTTCAGAGGAAAAAAATCAGGAAAATATCTTTAAGATGACCTCTCAGGGAACATGCTTTAGTTAGAAAAGGGTAATATTTGGAGTCCATTTTGGATAACAATTTAAAATTAAACTGGATAAAATGCAGCAGAATAGCACAGAAGAAATCATTGAGTCTGATCTCTGCATCAGCAGAGATCACTGGTTATATTGGACTTTTTATCTCTGATGTCTATAGTTTTGCTATAGGGAATCTATTCTGCCATATGCTTGATACAACAGTATTGGAAGATCCTCTAGTGATGAATGTGAACAGAAATGGCAAAGAAAATAATAATAATAATAATAAATAAAACTCGTCTTAAGGAAGTCCTGAAGCAATTGGAGAAGAGCAATGCAATATATTCTTCCTGAACGTTCACTGTCTTTACAGAGACAGCAAGTTGCAGATCAATTTTATTTCTCACTGGTGATGCATTATTTTCTCCCGTGCTGTGTCACAGCATGCCATCTTGTTTTGCAACCTTTGAAGCCAGGAGACAAATCTCTAAAACATAAGAAAAATGTATGTAGACTTTTTTTTTTTGTTTAAGAAGCAACATATCTCCACTGGCAACCAGGCATCTTGCAGGTGGATTGTAATTTAAAAAGCATAAAATTTACATAATTACTGGTTCTAGGATTGTATTCGTAAACATTTTGTTTTCCACCTGCGGAATTGTAAGTGTAAGAACAGCTGTCTCAAAAAATCCATGATTACCACCGTTAATTAATTTCCTTGAAAGACAACACGATAACAAAACCTGATTCGTGTCTCAGAGAATTTGCAAACCTATTCTATATGTACTGCAAGATGAAGGTGACAATGATATACAAAGCTTTGACAGTTGCAGCCGTAATACAGTCTTAATTTTAAACATGAGCAATATGGCTCAGACTAAGGGAGTGACTTTAATGAGAGTATAACAAACATTTTCTGTGAACAGTATTTTAACATCAGTTCTTAGCCAGAAAAGGGAAAGACTTATATTCCTTTGGGTATCTGGGTGCTTGATAACTTTAACCGTGTTTTTATGTTTAATATTTCCTCTTCCTTACCTTGACTCTCCAGATAATAACAATATCTATGCATACAAACACATTCAGCATATAACAGCAATTATTTATTTCTAAAAACAAGTTCTATGAGATGAAAAATATCCTGTCTCCCCAGAGAAGGGTTTAGAAGTCTTGAAAGAAAGCACCTGTGTCTTAGGAAATGTTCATTCATGAGTGCCAAGAAGAAATATCCCTGCTTTCTCATATCCTGTAATCTTATTAAGTATGTAGCTGCCAAGCAACAGCATGTAGGAGACATAATGAAATGTGGATGATATAGAAAAAAAAAAAAAAGAGTTGTAATTAGCATAGATGATGGTGTTTAGAAATTAGGAAGCACAGGAAAGTTGTAGTTTCAGAAATCCAAATATTTCTCACTGCCTGCTTTAGTATTTAAAGAGTATCCAGCCAAAGTCCATTTTTTGACACGCACAGTCTACAGGTAGGACAGGCCAGTAAGAAAAGGATCATGTGGAAAGCTCCCTGTTGATTTTACTTTCTTTCTTTTCCCAAATCTTTCTCTCTGAGTAATTCCACATGAATCAGCAAGTCCTACCATCATTACCCCTTCTGCAGAGACAGCAGTGGAACTATGTGAAATTTAACTCCCCAAAGAATCAAGTAAATGAAGTTTTATGTTGTGTTTTATTTCATTTTTAAATCAATGAGGTATCTATTAACAAACATTCTACATCCACAATCAAAATAGCAATGTCTCAAGCTGGGTTTCTATTGTACCTGGGGCAGCTTACCGAGTTTCAAAACTCTGATTTTCTCTGTGCTTTTAAAAATCTCTGATTTTCACAGTGTTTCTTAAAATCTCATGAACTTTCCAAAAGATGTGCAACTTACCCCACTCCCTGAAAAATCTCAGAGTTCTTTGGTGATAAAACCTGCAAGGTCTGTTCATGTGCTCATTGAGGTGCTTGGTGCCAGCCCTGTTATTGTTGATTGATATTGGCTGCAGAGGAGTTCGCAGCTACCATAGTCCTATTGCCTCTCAGAAAGGCTGCTGTAGGCATCACTACCCAGGCAGCACCTACTCTGGGATTTCTGGAGAGTGAAAATGATTTATATATCTCTAAGAAAAGATGATTATGGTAACTCATGCTCTAAAAGGCAGTAAAAATATGCGTAGTTGACAAAGTTTGGGGAAACACTAAATAAGAAAGAATCAAAGGAAGATGATAATTAAAAAAAAAAAAAATTAAATGGTTACCTCTTTCAGAGCTAAAATAGCCATTAAATTTTCAGGATCCTAGGCTAACTGGATCCATAACTATATCTAAATATCTAGAGGTTTTAAAATTTATCAAAATGTAGAGCTCCTTGTTGGTTATATTAAATACTAGTTAGGATAGGGCTTCAATAGGGTGCACTGGGATTTAGTAGGTAAAAATGTTAACATACGTTTTTTTTAATAACTACATTCATCTCTAAGACGCACTGCTGCTTTGTTCATTGCTTTGTGTGAAATTGATAAAACTGATTCAAATTGATAAAGGAACAGGAGGATCAGAGATAATTAAAAGGAAATAGAGGATTCCTGTGCCTCTGATCTTTATATTGTATTAAATAATAATAAGTTCAGCCAGGATAATTGAATGTGTCGCTAACCTCGCATGTTTTTTGATATATCAATTAAAAGTAAAATAAAGTGTTTCATGGAAAATAAAAGCAAATCAGATATCAAAGAAGGAAGAGAAAAATTCAATGAAAGACTAAGTGTAAACTGCTTGGCAGAAGACTGAGGAAAAAAGATCTGTCCTCACTCCCAGTAAGTGAAAAGGGAATTTCTTCTGCATAAACCATCTTCTTGGGAGATCTTCATAACCTGGTGAGCTCAAATTTTGAGGATGCATAGTGGATTCTCAATCTGGTTTCGTGAGAGGGATTGTTCTTATCCTTTGGTGAAAAGCTTATTTATGCAATGATAAAACTGTATGAGTTTTATCTCCATCAGCAGGGATTAAGATATGGGTGAGCAAATGGACTGTTATCTGTTGGACATGCTTAATGAAGGACAGCCACAAAGTTAAACAGAATATTGTCAAACTGCAAGAAGTTTCTTTCCTTCTTTATTTGCATATATTAGTGCTGTGCTTTCTCCTTCTTAAAACAACATTTCCTTTTTTTTCCTAGAAATTTCCTTATTTTTGCCAAGCATTGGGGTGCTTTGAACTGTAGAGTAATTCAGACCTCAAGGGAGGTCATCTAGTTTAGATCTCTACTCAAAGCAGGGCTAACTTCGGAGTAAGGTAAGATTGCTCAGGTCCTTGCCTGGTCGAATTTTGAGTTACCTGCAAGGGTGGATATTCCACTATTTCTCTGGGCACCTGGTCCAGAGCTTGGCTACCTTCATGGTGAATATTCTTTGTTTGCAGCTAGCCTGAATTTCCCCTGCTGCAGCTTGTGACCACTACATCTTGTCTTCTCACTGTGCACTTCTAAGAAAAGTCCACCTTCATCTTCTCCATAACCTCCTTTTGGTAGTTGAAGACTCAAACCTGATCCTTCCTTAGCCTTCTTTTCTCCAAGCTGAACAAACCCAGCTTTCTCATCCTCTCCTCATACAACATGTACTCCACCCACCTCATCATTTTGGTGCTCCTGTGATGGTTTCTCTCTCTTTCTGTTGTAGAGAGAGGGGAACCTTGGCACAATATTCCAGTTGTGGCATCATGAGTGCTGGGTAGAGAGAAATAACTACTTCCCTCAACCTGCTGGCTGTGAATTTGGTAATGCAGCCCAATATGCAGGAAGCCTTCATCACTGACAGGCCAAACTCATTTTCTGTCCACAGGATTCTCTATGTAGCTGGAACTCACCCTTAGAGTTATCACAGGAGACTTCCTGGAACTGTTACCTATGTACAATATCTCCACAAGAATTTCTATAAAAAGAAACATGTTAAAGAAGGCAACAGTATTCACATGCTTCTTACTAAAAATGGGGAAAAAACAGCCCCATATATTTTTTTCCTTGTGGTTTGGACATCCATTGAAATTAGTGAGTATAACATTCAGCTCTCAATTTATAGATGTGTAAAATATACTTACATTCCTTTATGAAATCAGGTGACTGAAACTTCCACCCAAAACACAGATATCTAGCAAGGTGTGAGGTAATTCATAATTCGGAATTGTATTGGTAGATTATAAGTACTTGGAAGAGAAGCATCAGATATATGAGTGAAGCAAAAAGAGGAGCAGCAAAGATAAAAGAAACATCAAGTGGTTATATACAACAGAGAAAGGACTGTACAGAGACGTTTGTCTTGAGAGAAATTATAATATAAATAAAGCGTGAGAGTAAAACATTTACGATATAAAAAAAGCATACTACTAGGAAGAATGGCTTTTTTCCAACAGTTAGCTCTTGGTGCTAAATACAGCCCTATTTGTTTTTTATCACTATTAGGAAGACATGACATTTATAGAAAAAAAAAATAGTTCTTTTTATAGTGTAAAGCCTCTCAAGTGTCTAATTTGGTTGAAGACCAAATAGCTTTATAGCCTAACAGATGGTGAGCTTCAAGGAGAATCTACACACCAAAAATGCACCAATTTAAGTGGTCATATACTAATGTTGTACAAATACATCCCTCCAAGGAACTTGTTTTTAATCTGATGGAGTTAGATTACTATAACACCCTTCAGCTGGCAGTCTTAAATTGGTCTGAGTGGTTAATACTGATTTTTTTAATATAGTTAGGTATCCTTACAGCTAAGTTGACATAAGGATCTGGGATTGAAGTGCCCACACCAGAAGTCTGGGCTGATTCTAACCAATATCAGTTTACCTCCATTGACTGTAGAAGAGTATAGAGCAACTAACGCAGATGTAGCTCTTTAGGTTGAGTCAGATGAATCAGATATATGAAGTCACTCAGTGAGTTGCCTGGAAAGAATGTTGTTTCCTGCTACCGAAAATGAAGGCCCTTTCTGCCTAGATACTGAGGAAGGGCTAGATATATCCTCAAGGTGATAAAGGTCTGAGAGACCCAGAGAGCATGTGTGCTGTGTAAGGGAATAGAGACATCAAACAGTCTGACAAACATGACTTTGGCAAGGACATAGGATCCTTGTGGTACTACATTGCAACCCTTGTATATCTAAGTTAATGGCTTAGAACTTTCTTTTTTACAGGTATTCCTATAACAGACATATTTATAAACTGTACACACAGGTAATAGTAATACTGAACCAAAGCACAACTCTCCTTCTCTATATTCCCTCTCCTTTCCATAATACACCATGCTACAGCAATGAAGGAAAAGTGCAAGTATGAGGTTATTTAATGTTTTTATAGAATTGAAATATTTCAGCTGTCCTGCTTTCCTTCCCAGACTGCCTTCTCCAGTCCCAGATGGGCCCTGTTTATGTCACATACATGTGAGAGAGAGTGTGTGTGTACAAAATACCTTTGTTCTGAGAATGCACCAAGTAAAGAATAAAGCTTTGTTTAACAATACTTTATGAGTCCACAGTGTTATGACTTCAAATTAGGGACTCAAGTTGAAAGTATACTGCAGGGCAATTTAAAAAAGAAATTTTAAAAACAGTTACAGCCTATTTTGTACAATCTTGTCAACTATTTAAAAGATCTTTTTTTGTGGTTCTCATGGAATCTAAATGGCCATGTGTGTCACTTAGGTATCACTTTCCGTTTTGCTAGGAGCAGTTTGGGAAAAGGGTGTTGTTCCATATCTGACAGGGTTCAGTTTTACTGAACCCCTTGCACGCACCCAAACATGCATTAAATTACACTTTGTGATCACAACAGAAACAAATGAGGCAAAACATGGCTGTAATGCCTTATGCTTCATACTTATGTATGGGCAGTATCCTTTTTCCCCTGCGATTGCAAATTAAAGAACGGGCAACAGGGAAAATGCTGTGCCAGCACTGCTGTGCAGAATGCATGCTGTGCTCCACGGGACACTAGATATTACCTGTGCTAAGTGGCACCGCAGCGTTCGCTCACGTAAGGAGGCATCTGTGTTTCAGGCAGCACAGAAGCCCAGTATTCACTTTCACGGCCATGTGTGAACTGCCTTTCTGGTTAACGCAGACAGAGACAATGTTTACACACCAATACTCTGGAAGGGAGAGAGGCTTTAGTCCCTGCCTTGTGCCTGTTCCTGTATCACATAAAAAAAGCTGTATCAGTGCTAGCCCCAAGCAGGCAGGTCAGGGCTACATATGCATTGCTAAGTACCCTTGTCCCTCACTTCCTTCATGTAGAGCTTCTGTGATTCTTGGGAAAGTGATCCCAGTCATTCTGCATAGTCAAAACAAGACCCAGAAGACAGTGTATTAGCATTTCTTTTTTTTTTTTTTTTTTTTTTTGGG